>NC_056732.1:1422939062-1422981562 GCF_019279795.1 Protopterus annectens
TTAAGCACTATTTGACATAAGAGGGGCTAGCCTCAACCATAGGGCATAATATGTAACCAACTACCATAACAAATGTTTTTGCTTTTGAACATGTGATAATATTAGCAGTCTCATTTTTACTTTTCTCAGTACTGCAATTAATGTTATAACAAGAGTGCTGTAGGAACTTTAGAGATAAAAGCTAATATATCTATCACATTATCCACTAAAATGTTGTTACAACTACTCCCGCTCCCACCTTCACCAAAGCACATAACACTGGTTCTGAAATTACACAGATGGGTTGCAAGATGTAGAAAGCTGATTGTTATTCTTAATAGCCAGCCTGAGTCTATGAGTATTAGTGGACTGAAAGGGCAGAAGGGATAGGCCACAAAGCAAAAATTTGTTTCCCCAGCCTTTTGCATGTTGCCTTTGCAGTGGGGCAGGATTGATCACAAGGTTGACATGTCTACCCAACATATTTTAATGAACAGAAACAGCACTTCCAAGTCAAACTTTCTATCTGCATAAACTTAATACCACTTTTCAGCAATGCTTAATTTTCAAGTAATATAGTACTGAGGGCAATACCCACATTGAATACCGGGATAGTACTTCTCCTAAACTCATCTCTGTTGCATCTGTGTACAGGGTAAATCTTTAGCAAAACAACAAATCACCTGATCTTGAAGCCTTCCTCCATTTTGAGCTACACAAGACTTTAGACCTACCATGCCTTTAGACCTAATGGAAGCTATGATGGAATGTCCAAATTTGTTAAATACCAGATTCCCAGGCACCTACAAAGCAAATATATTCAGATTTAACTCACTCTAAATAAAATCAACTCTCAGATCAGAATTCCCTAAATAACTCTACAAAACCATTGACATTTTTAAATACATTGGATGAACTTCAAATCCACACAAACTCCATTCTGGGCAACTAACTACTCATCAACAAACTGGGAGGCTTATATCCCAAATTGAGGCTATGTCCAAACTGTGTGAAAGTACATACAGGGATGTCTTGGTGAGCCTGAATTCTTCCAAACCACATATACCACAACATTTAATATTCATGATATCAACCCTTTCTTTTTTCTTATATAGATATGTAACTGCAGTTAACTATAACTAACCGCATTCTCTCTTTCTATTTCCTTCCACCCATGGTCTGAGACTGCATTCCCTGTAGGCAAAACAGGAAGCAAGCTGCTACCCTCAAATGTGCAAACACATGATCCTTTCTTCTGGGAGATCACCTATAACAGAGCCTAATAATAATGCTGTTTTGCAATGACATTACTCTATGTAGATCATGTCCGCCTCTACAGATCATATTTATTTTAACAGCCAAGTAACTATTATAATGGAGCTTTTATAGCTTTTGGGACCTGTTCACCATTTATCCACCTCTACAGGGCACTCAGGTCATATTACTCTATTACCCATTATATATTATATCAAGAGGTAAGTCCCCGAGTAAAGCAAAACAATTTTTTTTTTAATTTCATCTATTAAAACCTTTCCTCTGTTCATGCATAACTTTTTAAATACTTCACACTATAGTAGTCAAAAACACAGTCTAGTCAAATAAAATACTTACCATATGAATTCTCTAGCAATAGATTGTTGTTATTGCTTACTGGCATGCCATATTATCTGGCTGAGGGTGCTGCTCCATTCCATTTTCTCACACTACACTTGGCTTCACACACTCTTCTATTCAACCCCCAATTTCCACTCGTTCCTTCTTATTCTACACTTCTAATCCACCAGACTCTTCCCTCTTTCAGTCTAATTCAATAGAAAGACATCCGTCCTCTCCACCCACACTATCCTTCAAGCCATCAACGTAATATTAGCCTCATTTGTAATCTCTGTCAAAATAATTACAGTTAATTCATGAATTTTGTCCCACTCATAATAACTATTAAAACTAATAGTAATAATACTGTTCCTATGCTGATTGGTACACAACACATCACGCCTTACCATCTCTGTCTGCATTACTCAGACTTCACTCCCATGAGCTCAACAACCACTTCTCAAAATATACATACTTAGTATACCACCATTGTCCCATATCTTTATCATATCAACTCTATAGATTATTTCAAAAATAAACTTAGAAATAATAATCCTATCATTCAAAAGCTTAACATCAGACTCAAATCAAAATACAAATAGATATTCCCCCTTCACCATTCTACCTTAACCCTAAAACTAACTGGTGAAATTTATGGAAAAACAGGCGAATTTCAGAGTAGTACAACACCTCCTTCAAGCTCATCTCTAATCACAATTAACCTAACAGACTTTTCAGGACTAAAAACTCACATTATCATGAGAAGCAGAGACAGCTGTAACAAAATGTATATAGTACATTCAAGATATCCTTGTTTTGACTGAAATATATCTGTAAAAAGAAATAAAAGACAAAAAAATCTTACCCAGGGTTCCAATATACATAAGTTAGACTGATGGCACAAAAAAGCAGTTGAAGTAGCCATAACATATGTGATCTGTCACAATACTACATCACTATCTCCTAATTTGAAAATGCAGAATTACTTCTAACTTCCTTTAAACTCAATACGTACAAAACTATAGTAAATTCAGGTAGTTACATCCCTTCAGAAAACAATATCACTGGGATTCACGAATGGCCACTTTCCATGCAGGAACAGTGTAGGAGCTCCTGCACAGAAAATGGCCATGGAGCGATCCAGGAAATTACCGTTTTCACATGCATGAGTGGTCCTATACTGTTCCTGCATGGAAAGCCATGCAGGATGCAAATCAACTAATTTGCTGGTAAAAGCCATGCAAATGAGGTAATTTTCTGATCCACAAAGATGGCCAGACTCCATGCAGGAACAGCGTCAGAACAGAAATGTATTCCATTAGTAACTAAATACATTTCTATATCTGAGCAAATGGAGGCAGGCCAGCTCGTGGAAAGCATGTATTACAGCCAAAGACTTGCCAATGGCCAAATATAAAGCCATTGCAATAACAGTTTATTTTTATAAAATTAAACTTTTTTTTTGGCCGATCACGGTCATTTAAGCTTAGGGCAGTGGCACGCAAACAGGATCGTGCCAAAAAAAAAAAAATTAGAAAAGTCAATTTTAAGTTAATTCCGTATTTTGCCATTATAGTCAATAGCATGCAGAATGTAAACAATACCAGGAAGCACTGGTTGTCAAGGGGAAAGGGTCCGTCTAAGTGCAGTAACTAAGGACTTACACACTGGGGAATGCAAATGAGGGGAGTTACACTGAATCACAGATTTCCCCAAAGTGTCAGCTTGTACCTAACCGTGTAGGTGCGGCAATACAACAGTGCAAGTATAATAGCTGAATGTCTTCATAAGGGGTTGTGTCATGCTTGCTGTAAGCTCATTGGAGCTCTGTGGCCTGTGTTTGCCCTTAGCTAAGCATAGCTAAGGAAGGAGGGAAGGGGGGTGTCAGATGTGTCTGAGCAGTGTGTACATAGCCTAAATGGGTGTGTGCACCATGCATCAGGTTTTAAACAAAAAAAAAAAAGAAAGAAAGAAAAAAAAAGGAAATGGCAGTACTGTATACATTTGAGCACTGGGTATGCGCCGTGCCTCTGGGCTTAAATAGGGAGGAACTGGGAAGGGGAAACAGCAGTAGGAAGGCAATCAAGGAGAACTAGCATAGCTGACAGGTGGAATGTATCAGAATCAGCCAATTACACATGCAGCAGCCCAGCTCACTAATATAATATGCAAACATCCTACAGACTGGTTTTTACACCACCGATGTACACAGATGGGGCATTTTTAATGGGCAAAACTAACTAAAAATGTTAGAGGCTGCTGCTGCTTTACTCCATCAATATGTGCTAAAGACTGAGGGTGCTGAGGAGGAGAATGCTGACAACCGACCCACAGTGAGGTGGAGGAGAACAGTGTACGAACCCCGGGTAATCTATCAGGGTCTACATGAGCTAGAGATAGTAGAGAGCTATAGGGTGGACAGGGACATTCTACAGCAAATCATTGAGCTGTGCCGGCCACACCTCACACACAGAACTAATAGGGGGAATCCATCCCAGTGGATACCAAGGTATGACTAGGCTTAAGAATACTAGCCACAGGTACCTTCCAAAGACCAAATGGGGATATCACGGGGGTCTCACAGGCATCAGCATCCAGAGTACTCCGCCAGTTCCTGGATGCCATGACACAACATGCCAATGAGCACATATATTTCCCCACCGCCCATGAGGCACTGACCACACGTATGCATCTCTTCCACCGTATAGCAGAATACCCTGAGGTAGATGGTGCTATAGACTGCACGCACATCCACATCAAACCACCTCGTGAGCAGGGCAAGATCTACATAAATCACAAGGGCTTCCCCTCCATCAACTGCCAGGTCATATGTGATTCCCAGGGCATTATCATGAATATGCTTGCTGGCAGCCCTGGAAGCTATCATGACTCCCATCTCTGGCATTGCTCACAGCTGTATCAGGCATTTGCTGGGGAGATATACCATATGGCCATCTAGTGGGGGATGCTGGCTATGCACTGGAGTCATGGCTGATGACACCCATCAGAAATGCACATACTCCCGAACAAGAACACCATAATGAGGCACACGCACAAACCAGGATCATTGTAGAGCATGTGTTTGAGAGGCTCAAGTCACGGTTCTGCTGTCTTGACATATCCGGTGGAGCCTTGTAGTACTCTCCAGCTACATGTACACAAATGTTCTTAGTATGTGCCATGCTACACAATATGATCCCGTGGAAACAGCTGCATCAGGAACAGCACGGGACAGGGCCACACAGCCCCCCACCATTGCCAAGGGCAGCACAGGCACAGCGGGACTTGGAGGAGGAACATCTTGAGCCTGCCACTGTAGGCAGAAGGAGGTGTGCATGGTATGCCCAGGCCTTGGCAAAGAGGCAATACATAACACACACACTGACACTATAGGGACCCAGGGACTGATACCTCTCTTTGACTCACACATACAGTAAAAAGGATGCAAAACATGACACTGCCTGAGATTTACCATGTACAGGGAGTGTACTATGTGCATCCAACATAGTCAGCTCTCCAGCACTGTCCTCAGTACTGGCCCAGCAACAAGGTAAGTCACTCTTCCTATCAGTTACTGAATGTAGTAGTATGTTCTCATACTTGTATGTATGACATGTATGCAAGCATGCAAAGGAATTGGGTGGCTGAATGGGATAGCAGCAGACAGCTATATGGGACAGCAGGAAATTCATAACAAATACTGGTGTCAACATATTAGGCAGCACTACACAAGGTGACAACCCCCACTGCAGTACATGTGATGGCCCAAATAACTGTGGGTGTCAATAGGTCACACACATGGATGTCAATGACGGTCACATATCCACCACCAGCCTCACCCAGCAGGACAGGTGTAGATGACCATGAAGGAAGGCTGGGCTAAGGCCCCCAAATGATGGCAATGGTGAACAGCCCCTACCAGACCTACGCAGACATACTACAACAGGTCTGGCAGTTGCATTCCAGTTCTGAAGGGTAAGAAGTCTGGAACTGAAATATATGCTATTAAGATCTAACCTGTGTACTCTAATGATATGCCTCCTGTCTGCATGATAGGTCACAATACAATATGAAATGGAAGCCAACAGAGTAACCGAAATATCAGTACAGTCATTTCAAATGTTAAAGTCTGCAGGTGTGACCCCCCCCCCACAATCCCATGTAGAAATGCAGTAACAGATGGCCTGTAGCACTCTCAAATGCCCCATAGTCCTCTGGCAAAAGCCCATGCCTCACCCATAGTGCCAATGTATGGAATGTCACGGGGTCCCAACTAACAACCTAACAGTAAACAGAAAACAAATGCAAGACCATGTTGACAAATGCCAGTAGCATGCCTCCCCATGTTCCTACTGCAGGGACTGTGGATCAGGCCATAAATACTACTTGGATAAAGGGCCAACTATAGGGATACCTCTGAAATATTGCTTACATAATGTTAGGCGGAGGAGAGAATAAAAGAGGGGGGTGTAAAAGCATGGATGTCATGGGTTGTGCGAAGTCTGAAACTATAATGTCCACCCATACTACCCCGGACTGCAAACCCATGAATGAATAGCCACAAAAACGCTTGTAAACCACAATGTGAAGGTAAACTGACGAGATATATGAGTCCTGCCTCTGGATAACCTGGGTGTATCTGTACAGCTGAGAGGAATGGCCCCAGCAGGATATGGCCATTCCATGAAGTTGTGAAAAGCACAAGGAGGGGATCCCCAGCCAGCATACTAACAAGGTGCTAGACCATTTACACAGAACCAGCAGTCTATTGTCTATAGCTACCCCTCCACAATGGCAGGAGTGTGCCGGAATGTGTAGTCTATATGCCTCAGAATATTGGTCTCAGCTTCATTCATCTTGTATTTCCCAGTAAATAACTGTGAGCAAAGATTGATAACTATCAGTAGTTGATGACATGATACATCACAGTGTAAAACAGTACATATGTCAGAATATATATGCTACAACCAAACATGTCATACAAGCAACAGAGGCAGCAATAGTTACAGTATCCCATGTATGTTAAGCCCATTGTGTCTCCATATTGGCAACCTATCTACAGATATCCTGCAGAAACAATTTGCTAGGTGTAGCTGTAGCACAAAAAACCCTGAACTGGACTCCAACCCTCCCTGGAATGGATGCACACACTCAATATAGAAGGTCTTACTGGGCATGCTCCTACACTTAGAGAAATGAAGCCCATGTCTCACAACACAGTGGACTACAGATATTGGTTATTCGCAGCTGTCTGTGCACACACACCATATTGTACACCATTAATACTTCACACACACACACACATTGGATAGGAATACACACACGTATCTAAGGCCAACATAATATAATATGTCAAACATACACACACAGAGGTGTGGGGAAGAGAAAGACAGACACCGACAGAGAGAATCCCATTATGAGGCCTGTGCCATCCACTACACATCCCATTGACCTCTATCACATGATGTGCTGATGTCATTCACTGTAGAAATACCTTTGGTTAGACCTCAGCCCTATAGTGTCACTGGTGCTTATGATAACTGTGTAACACTACAGTACAAATAGATATCCATGTAGCAGTTGTAATCTCAGTCTTGTCAAATGTAAACTTGTCTGTGTGTGTGTGTGTGTGTGTGTGTGTGTGTGTGTGTGTGTGTGTGTGTGTGTGTGTGTGTGTGTGTGTGTGTGTGTGTGTGTGTGCATGTGTGAATCTGGTTGAGGCCATTCACACTCACTAAATCTCTAGTACCCCTACTTCAGCACTGCTGCTAATGTCACTCACCTTCAAAGATACCTTTGGACAGCTCCCCAGCATATAACCTCCGTGGTGCTTGCGATAACTGCATAATATTATAGTGTAACAAACTAGTTAGGTAGGAGCTCCAATCCTGATCCTGGCAACTATGTGAGTGTTTGTATGAGAGACTGTGTGTATCCTTGTAGAACCTGACTTTGTGGTCATTCACACTTACAACACTTCCCTTACCCCGCTGTTAGCACTGCTGCTGATGTGTCTCACCTTCAAAGATACCTGTGGACAGCTCTCCAACATATAAGCTCCATGGGTCTTGCAAATACTGCAGTGTGGCAAACTAGTTAGGTAGGTGTTCCAGTCATGATCCTGGCAACTATGTAAATGTGTTTGTGTGAGAGACTGTGTGTATCCTTGTAAAGACCTGATTGTGTGGTCATTCACACTTACAACACTTCCCTTACCCCTCCTTTAGCACTGTTGCTGATGTCACTGACCTTCAAAGATACCTTTGCACAGCTCTCTAAAATGTAAGCTCCATGCCATGTGTGATAAATGTGGAGCAATGTAGTAGCAATAGTTACATCAATATGGGTTTGACTCTCATCCTTGGCAAGTGTTTGTTTGTGTACACATGTATGCCCGTACCCCAAAGATTTTGGTCCCATTTACATCCAGTACAAATCTTAGTGCCTGAGTTTAGCAGTCCTGCAGATATCATCCACCTTAGAAATACCTGTTGGCAACCCTAAACCATGTAAAGTCAGTAGTGCATGTGGTAACATAATGATTTGAAAAGATAGTTAGAGGTTTGAACCTCACCCCTGGCAAATGTAGATCTGTGTGTAGGATAAAATATTTTTTGGAATCTCTCACCCACTACATCACCCAATGCCAGTATTTACAAGGGCTGATGATGTTCCTCACCTTAGAAGTACCTTGGGACAACTTCTATTCTATAAGCTCCTTGGTGCGTATGATAAATCTGGTACATTGTAGTAGCAATACCATAGCTAGGTAGGGGGTTGAAACTCAGTACTGGCAAGTGTGTGTATCTGTCTGTCATAAGTATGCTGTGGGTGAGACAGGATCTATTGAGGGGGTGGGATTTGCTAAATTATTATGTTGAGGACCTAGTATATGTCACAATGTCCACATTACAAGGACAACAGTTGTCACACACCATAGATGATGATGTAGACAATCACAGCCCTAAATGTGACAGTATGGATTTGTGAACAATATAGGTATAGGCAACCCTTCTATTACTCAGAGACCACTCCCCACCCACATATCATATGCAAACACACTTGGCTAGGCAACAACCACTATATTTGTAGTTCCCCTGCATATTGCCTCACAGATAGTACCCATGGTGTGATTGCAGTGGACTACATTCCTGTTGACCACAGCAGTGCCACTGACATCAGAAAGTACTTTGATGTGTTACATCTCCTGACTGTGTGTTATCCAGCAAGTAAAATGACATGGCATGCTGTTCCATCCCCTCAGTAGCCCAATCAATGTGTGCAGTGGCCCTTTTGCCATGTTTCCCACTGGACACCTGCAACAACCGTGCAAATGTGTGTTTTTCTGCTGTTTCCTGAAAAAAAAAATATTCTCCTTTCCCGCCTTTGCTGAACTAGATTAGTCCAGATTTCAGGTTTTGCTGAATTCCGGACTGTGGTATAGTTTCCTGTGTTGCCCATATCCTTACTTGGATAGGAGGAAGCTTCTCTGTTCTCCAGTGAGACTGGGAAGCTTTGAGCAGCCTATCTGTCCCTGGAGGAGTGGTCTCAGCCCTGAAACTAGTAGCTTATTGGCCGTTTTGGGTCAATTCCTATCTCTTTCAGTTTCCCTGTTTTAAAACCCACATTTGCATGGATTTGCGCCAGTATACAACTTCGCACAGCTCCTCGTGGTGTCCTGCAGAGTGATACAGGCAACAGAGAGACCCAAGAGAGACTTTTCCAGATTTAAGTATTTTTTTCTTTGTTTTTTTGCTCCGACTGCCTTTTCCTGCCTAAAAAGAGAATTTCGAACTGATCTTTGCTTTATAAAGTTTAAATTGCATTTGCCTTCTGCTTTTTACAGTTTTTGCACTTGTTTTATATCAATTTAAGTCGTTTTTGTATTGTATAACTGTTGTAGGCTACACACTAAAGTGCGCTAGCTTGTTTATAGCATTTACAGTGTTTTCTGTGTGTTTTTCTGCTGTTTCATGTAAAAAAACAAACAAAAAAATATTCTCTTTTCCCTCCTTTGCTGAACTAGATTAGTCCAGATTTCAGGTTTTGCTGAATTCTGGACTGTGGTATAGTTTCCTGTGTTGCCCATATCCTTACTTGGATAGGAGGAAGCTTCTCTGTTCACCAGTGAGAGTGGGGAGCTTTGAGCAGCCTATCTGTCCCTGGTATCAGCCCTGAAACTAGTAGCTTATTGGCCGTTTTTGGGCAACTCCTATCTCTTTCAGTTTCCCTGCTTTAAAACCCGCAATTGCGCAGTTTTGCGTGATTTTGCGCATAGCGCAGGGGTAGCGCCGCTTAAATGGGTTTAAACTATTCCCGGCTCCACAAAGTCTGCTCTTCACTTTTTCCCTTAGAACTGTTCTAAATCTCAAAGTAAGCACTCTATTTTCATTCTAAAGCCCTGCAGTTGCTCGTATAGGTAATCTTATAAGTAAGCACTAATAAACTAAAGCACTACACCCTCTTATACTCCCTTTAAGTACTTGGCTCCCTATTGGTCCTTTTTGATCAGTCAAAAAGTAGTTCCTTATACTATTCTGGCATGTCCAAAAGTCAGTTTTGGGTTTACTCTCCAGTCCAGCTGGTGAAACTGGGAATCTTGAGGCAATGTTAAAACTAGCTTATGTACACAGACTACCCTCTCCTCATCCCAGCAAGCTCAAATATATGTGAGAGATGCAACTATATAGCCAAACTGGAGGCTGAGCTCTCTCAACCCAGTACTGACGCAGTCAGTCAGGAGGAGAAGGTAACCACACACACCACAAATCCAGTCTCAAATAGACCTATCGCAACAGCAAACCAAACACATAAACACACAAAAACATACTCGGAGGCTCTAAATAAAAATCTTCCCAAGCAGCAGAGACCTCCAAAGCAGACATCCAAGCAACCGCTACCCCACAACAATACCCACGTATCACATAGTTCACAAAGTTAGTGTGCCACACAGTCACAGCCCTTAAGGCTAAACAACACACCTAATATACTTGTAATAGGTGACTATTGTCAGACACACTGACATCTCACTCACCAGGCTGAACAAGGAGAAGGTCACTGTAAGCCGCCTGTTGGGTGCCAGGATCCGCCACATAACACAAGCACTCAGGTCACTCCAAAGCAAGTACAAATATGACTCCATCATTGTCCATTCTGGTGTGAATGACCGGAGACGTACCTGCCTGGACTACATGAAAAGAGACATAGAGGAGCTCTCTGATCATGTAGCTCAGGCCGGTATGACCCGGACCTTGAGTAGCATCTTACTCTCACCAAGAATGATGCCACAGTATAAAAACAAAATGATCAATTTTAACAATTGGCTAAAGTATTGGTGTCATTCAAAGGGGATCCAGTGTCTGTCAGCCTGGGATAACATGCTCGATAAGCCACGTTGCTTCGCTAGGGACGGCTTGCACCTGTCACCCCTGGGCTTTCGAATACTGGCTAAGGCTCTTGCCACCCCCATAGTGCCTTTTTTAGGCAAGACTCAAAAGACAAACCCACCTCCATAGACAACACAAGGAAAAAGAAACTAAGGGTAATGCTGCTCAACGCCAGAAATCTAAACCTCAAGATGCATGCACTCGAGGCTCTCCTCATTATGGAGAATATCGATATCTGTGCAGTATCAGAAACCTGGTTCAAGGCTCCCGAGAGCACCCCAGCACTACTAGGTTATACCTCATACCATGCTTTTTGGCCCCAAAACTCAGACCGAACCACAAAAGGAGGGGGAGTATCCATATTCATCAAAGATACCCACACCTCCAGGTTAGTGGCACTGCACGAGGCATCACAAACCATCCGTGTGCAACTAACAGTGGGCAAAACTGCCTTTCAGTTTGTAGCCTGCTACAGACCACCCTCCCAAACTCAGGAACCCCACTTGGCTTTCCTGAAAACACTGGAGAATATGAAAGTCTCTCCAAACACCATTATATTGGGTGACTTCAACTACCCAAACATAGACTGGGAGCACTACTCAAGCCCCAACTCCCTTGCCCAATGGTTAGTAGAATTTATAAACTCAAACGCTATGGAACAACTGGTCACCACTCCCACAAGAGGTGAAAACATATTGGACCTGATCATCACCAACATGTGGACTCTATGTTCCATAACAGAGGTATACCCCTCATTGGTAAGATCTGACCATAAATTAATCTCACTGGACATCCATATCACATCCTCACCCCCAGCCAAGGAAACCACGGTGAAGAACTTCTCAAAAGCAAACTTCACATTTCTCAAAACTGAGGTGGAATCCTTCAAAGCCCCCAGGCCAGTGGAAAATACGGCCCAAACCACAGAATCCTTTACAAACGCATTCTATGGACACCTACAGGAATGCATGGATTGTGCTATCCCAAATAAAACCAAGACTCACTCCTCCAAAGGCAGGAGACCTGTCTGGTGGACCCCAGACATAAATAAGCTATACAACAGAAGGAGGAAGCTACTACATGATAGAGCAAAATCCCAAAAAGGGAAGGCATCTCTGATCAGTGCTAACAAGAAACTACGATCCCTCATAAAAATCATCTAAGGCCAGCTTCGAAAGAAAAATTGCGCAAGATACTAAAGATAATCACACGGCCTTCTTTAGTTATGTCAGGAACCTGGGTGGCAACTCCCAGATATGCTCTGAGTTAGTGCAAAATTACAAAAAATACACTGAACCCACAGACATTGCCAACATCCTGGCAGACAGGTTCAGTGCAAACTCCCCCCCTTCCCCCCCAAAAGAGCAAATGTCTATCCCAACAGAGTGTAGCCTCCCTGTCATCACAGATGCACAGGTGAGAGCTGCCCTCTCCAAAGCAAAAAACACAGCATCAATGGGACCGGACAGTGTCCCAGGCTGCATCTTACATGAGCTCCAAGAAGAACTGAACCCTCACATAAAGTCACTGTTCAATCTCAGCCTTACTACAGGATATGTACCCAAGGAATGGCGTACAGCAACAGTGGTCCCACTCCACAAAGGTGGTGCCACAACAGACTCCAGAAACTATCGTCCTATAAGCCTGACTAGCCTGGTCTGCAAAGCTATGGAGCATATCATCATGGAACTCAAATAAAGACATTGGGAACGTCCAAACACTGGATCCTACCCAATTCGGCTTTGTTAAGGGCAGATCTTGCCTCTTGAACCTTGTCAACTTCTTTGAAACAGTCAACAAGGCCATAGATGAAGGGAAGGTAGTCCACACAGCCTACCTGGACCTCACAAAAGCCTTCGACACAATACCCCACTCGGGCATCATAAATAAGCTCACCAGCTTAAATATCAACCCCTATGTCACAAGATGGGTTGCAAACTGGCTCAGGGACAGAACCCACATGGTCAGAATTGCAGGTGCCATTTCAGACTCTAAACCAGTTACAAGTGGCATCCCACAAGGCTCAGTCCAGGGACCTCTCTTGTTCGGTATATATTTCTCTGAGGTGCAGGCTAACACGGAAGGACTATGGCTGACCAAGTTCGCAGATGACTGCAAACTGAGTGCCATAATCGACTCACCGACTGACACAAGCATCCTCCAAAAGGGTCTCACAGAGACGGATAACTGGTGCCAGAGCCATGGCCTAAAGCTAAATGCCAAAAAGTGCATAGTCATCCCCTTTGGGAAAAACAAAGTGCCCACAAATTACCACATAGATGGTAATCCATTAAGTACGGAAAAAGTAATTAGGGATTTGGGGACCCAAGTAGATAGCAATCTCTCCTTTGACAATCACATTGCTAAAGTGGTTAGAAAGACCTTCTATATAGCCCACCTTATCACGAAAGGGTTCACATCTAGATCAAGAGAGGTCATTGTGCCACTCTACTCATCACTCATCGGGCCCATAATTGAATACAATGCCCCAGTTGGGCTGTACCTTACCCGACACCTGCAGCAACTGGAAAGACCCCAAAAGCACCTCACCAAGAGGATCAAGGGACTCAAACAGATGCCCTACACAGTTAGACTAAAGAAACACCAGCTCTACTCAGTTGCTTACCGCCTACTCAGAGGCGATCTGTGCCTGACGTATAAAGCCATATCCAACCCAGAATTAATGGACATGCTCCACCTCAGGAAATCCAAATCCTTTAGAGTTACACACTCCAGGGACTTAAATCTCAGCACAGAAATAAATAGGACATGCTGGAGGGACAGATTCATATCCCAGAGGCTCCCCTCACTCTGGAACAAAATCCCAATCCATGTTAGGCAGAGCCCCTCAATGACCTTCTTCAAGAGAAATCTTGACGAGTGGATGGGAGATCATAGGTTTACCCCGGGATCTCTTCTGTGTCCCTACTAGACAGAGGCACAGTAAACTAACCTTAAAAGGGCTATCTTCTGTGACCTACTATACAGAGGCACAGTCAACTAATCTAAAAGGGTGGCGAAAGCCAAACACACTCTGGCTAGACTTATAAATGCCCTAGGGTAGATAGCCTAGTATCAACCTATGAACCTATGAACCTATGAACAACTGTAGAGTCTGCAAATGTACCCCACAAAGGGAATATCATGCCTTATACACATGCTCTGTATGGACAGACGTTACTAACTCCACTGAATACCCATAGCATATTGTCAGTGTAGGTGCAATCACTACCTAAGTTACATAGCCAGATCTCACCAAATGAGGTCAGGAATGCTACATCAGAAGATCCCAATCTGTCCACACAACATGCCCTAGAGACCTCAGGCACACTTCCACACGTTAAAGAACATGCATGTGGGACATGTGCACAACCCAGACACTGTCCATGTTATGGAATATAGATCACATACATGAGAAGCAGTGCACATCACTGGCCACTCACAATAGAAACCTGGATGAGTGGATGGGGAATACATTACCCACCCCTGGGAAACACTCCAGTGACTATACTCCTGAGCCACACTGGCGACTATTGTCATGTGACCTGATGCCAACGTATTCCCTTGAGCTAGCCTTGTAGTGCCTTCAGGACCATTCACCTACTACACACCTATGAAGCAATGAACCTATGGATCTCGGGACTGGCAAGTGTGTGTGTGTGTGTGTGTGTGTGTGTGTGTGTGTGTGTGTGTGTGTGTGTATTTGTGTGTGTGTGTATTTGTGTGTGTGTGTGTGTGTGTGTGTGTGTGTGTGTGTGTGTGTGTGTGTGTGTGTGTGTGTGTGTGTGTGTGAATAGTAATCCCAGTGTATTTGATTGATGAATATCCCCTTTGGCTGTGGTTATTAGCAAACGTAGGTGTACCATTCTCCATTCTACAACAAATGTTGTACATCAACATCTACCTATGTACAACTCTCAGCCCTATAATCTGTGAGGTATATGCAATCACTGTGTTACAGAATGGGAATTACCGTACAGATACTGTACCCTGCCTATGACATGGTGGATGTGTCACCACACTGCCATACCCTGTGGCCTTGCAGCAGGTCCACATCCTGGTGACACACAGACACCTAGAATGGAAATAGGATACAGCATGTGAAAACACATTTACTCAGCATTTCACTTGTGGGGGGAGAGAGGGGTAAAGCTGGCATTGAATGTGTTGCCAAGACTGTGGCCAATATCTGTTGTCTCAGGATTGGTATTAGCTTTGTGCAGTAACTTGCAGCACTTGTGTTTAATCCTGTGGAGGTTGTTGATGTAACTATCAAGGCTGTTGTGTCTGTCATCAGTGCCTGCTGCATCTCTGCTGCCATAGATGCCTGTCGGGGACTCCTAGAGGGATCCAAAGTTGTGTTTGAGGCTAATAAAGGAGATCAGCAGTCATGGGACACCACCTTTTTCTGCAACAGTGTCCTCCTTCTGATGTACACTTTAGTAATAGCAGGGGACCATCACATTGTCTTGCAGTGTTTGGAGGGCAGTGTCTGGGTTCTGTTGGCTTTGGCTAGTACCATGCATTCATGTACCTGTTTGTACAGTGCCTATGTGCATGAGTCCACAGTCATGCAGCTACATCCCATTGCCATGGGTGCAGTGAAGACGTCCACCCCTGTTTTCATGGCTGCAGATTCAGCTTTGGAGAGTTTTTGCCAGGTGGTTATATTTGTGGGGTGTGGCTGACATGTTGAGTTCCATGTTGATAACAGCCTGTATGAATCTCACCATGCAGGGATTGACACCTGGGGATGAGCAACTGACCCATATTTAAGTGGTCAACACAGGTCAAGGTTGTTGCATCCTCTACCAGGGGTCAGTATGAGCTTGTCTAGGGCAATGGAAATGATGAAGCTCAGAAGTGTTGGGCCACTGTACTGGTGATTGACTACATTCCCCAGGTGATGGAGGGGTAATTAAAGACTCGTACTATGTCAGTGCTGATTGGACCAGAGATGGCAGGGTGTTAAGGAATGTGCATTGACTGTCTAGGGACATAGATGTGCACCCATAGCAGACTATGGTCTGGATTGCACTATTACCCCAAGGCAGTTGTACCAGAAGTATCTCCAATGCATTATGATGGGATACTAGTCTGGAGGTGTTCCTATCCATAATGAATATGGAGACAACACCGCCTGTGGAGGTGTGGCCCATGTTTGGGGGCTGAAAGCTGTTGAATGCATCAAAGCCTGATACTGCAGGTCTGCTGTCTGCTGCAATGAACCACCTCTCCATTACAGCAGACATGTGTCCCCCACTCCAGCTGCTATGAGTGACTGCATCCTGACAGTTAGATGTCCACTGTTGAGCAGCATGACCCTCAGATTGCAAACATGTGCAACTGTTTTGGTGGTAATAACATTAGGAACACTGCCTAATAAGACACCATAGAGGTGGCAAGACACGTAGCCAGTACCTGGCAACCCAGCGGTGATAGATGTAGGACATCCATGGCAAGTCATTGGGTTCTGTCAATCATTCCATCCCAAGCAGAGAGGTCCTGGATCCCCTTAGAATGACACATAACACATAAGCCAATATTGCAGTCAACCATCTATTGATAGTACCACAGCATCATTCTGGGTAACAGCTGTACACTGCCAAGGGCTACTGTCACACCTGCCTGGACCGCATAATCAGAGAGTTCACCCATGTCTCCCATCATGTAGTCCAGGAAGGTGTGTCCCAAATCATTCACACCCACATGGATATGGAGTGATACTCGTAGTTGTTGTGGAGTGACATGACTGGCTGTGTCATTTGTTAGATGCTGTCATGTGATTATTTCTCCATATTCAACCTACTGAGTGGGATTTGTGTGCCTCAGTATTGAGTTACCCATTATCACTGTATTGTGCAAGGTGGATTGCCTTAGTGGCTTAGGTTGGGGGCACACTGTGTAGGTTAATTATGTGTCCCTTGGCATGTGCCATGTTGCAGTGTCTGAGTTGGTGTCTGCCTTGCTGGTCTGTGCTGTTTGGGTAGATTTCCATTGAGTCCTTCTGGGAAGGTGGGTGTGTGGCTTTTCACGTCATGTCATGGCTGTCAAAGTGGGTGTCATGGTGAGCTACGTGTTCCACATGGTGTGGTGCAGGTGTTGATCTTATCCTCTTGACCTGCTAGTCCAGTCTTTGCTGGAGAGTACATATGTCCACATTGGGTGATATATGGGTAACCCTCACAGGTCTGAGTGTTTGGAGTTTAGAGTGGAGGGTTGTTTGTGTACATTCGGCATTTGCAATAGTGCTCCAAAATGGACATGTGCACCAAGTTAATGGGTGAAAGCAAAGATAACCACCCTTTAAACATGCCAGGAGGGGTGAACATAACTAGTAAGTACTCGGACGACATCTGTGATGAACGAGTACTGCTGATGGCTCATAGGTATGCCACACTTCATGATACAATAACCTTGTGAAGGGCCAAGCCATAATGCTAGTTGAAGTGCAAGACAGAAAGAACTAGCATGATGTACGGGTGGAACAGATGGCAGACAATCTGCCACCTGTAATACTTTACCAGAGCTGTGGAGATATCAGCAGCTTTGGCCATATGAAAGTTCAGTAAGCTCTGTAGCATGTGCGGTAACTGCGTAACACTATAATAGACATACCTTTATAGGCAGAAGTTCTAATCCCAATACTGGCAGGTGTGTGTGTCTGCGTATGTGTCTGAATCATGTGCTATCTGGCTCATATGATTTTTGACCTGTGTACTACCCTTTACACTTCCCCTCACTCCAATTTAGTAGACCTGTTGATGTCATCCACCTACGAAGTACCATTTTAGTCAGAAATGTAGAAGCTCTATGGTGCATCTCATAATTGAGTAGCACTATAGTAGGAATACCTGGATAGGCGGACGTTCTAATCCCAATACTGGCAAGTGTGTATGTGTGTGTGAATCATGTACTGTCTAGCTCCTTCCATTTTTGACCTGTGTACTACCCTTTACACTTCTATTCACTCCAATTTAACAGCCCTGTTGATGTCATCCATCTTAGAAGTAACTTTGGAAAATGTGGAAATGTGTAAGCTCTATGGCACATCTCATTAACTACATAGCGCTATAGTAGGAATTCCTGGATAGGCAGGAGTTCTAATGCTGGGAAATATCTGTGTGTGTGTGTTTGTGTGAGGATCATATCATGTGTGGCCTATATCATTTTGATGTGTATACCATAAATGGCTGGTGATCCCCTCCTGCTGCCATTATTTTATATAGTGTGGTGACAGCATCTGCCTCACATGCAGCAGGTTAAACCATTGAACAGTCCTCTGTACAAATGTGTCTGGAATATCCATATGTGTGAAACCTATACTTTGTCGGAAGTGGTCTGTGTGCCTTAACAATGCCCATGTATGTGATATTATAGCCAAATAGGCCACAGTGAGTGTACTGATACATATGGCAGCATGAGGTATCATACCTGACTGAAAAATCATGCTGATAGGATGTCTATTGCCCTCAAAGGTGGCCTGCCTTGTAGGTGCAATACATGAGCCCAGATGCTTGGATTTACAAATGAACTGTACCTGCTATGGGTCATATTAAAGGCTGGAAGAACTGTGGACTGTTATACTGTGGTCCTAATTAGTATGTAACAGGAACACCTTGCATCTTAAGAGGGGTGTGTACACAATTTATATCCACTGTATACCAGTAATATGTCATACATGATCTTACCTTAGGCTATTTGTCCAGCACAATTTGCTTGCCTCTATCCAGATGTCTTGGCACTGACAAGTTGTGAGGTATGCTACAGGAATGTTGAATTCACAGTAGATAGGCCCCAGTGGTGACCACTGTGATGCAATACAGTTAACTCCAGCACAACTGAACATGCACAACAAGCAATATAGCTATTACATAAAGCAATATAACTATTACCGATGGTTGTGTGCATGGTAAATTGCATGCGCTTCACATGTCTGGGGTATTGCCAGGCAACAACAGAACAATGTAATACTCACCAGCTTCAGGCTGCTGTCCCATATGCAGACCAGAGGGTCCTAGATAGTTGTGAGAGGAAGTTATTGTCAGCAGATGCACATGTGGCCTTGGTATAAAATGGATGCAGCATGTCTGCACATCTACAGTACTAATCGTAGTAATACACGATGTCCTGTCCTCACCATAGATGAGCACCTCAGTGCTGTAAAAACCCCCATCCGCAACTGCACTCGGACCTGACACATGCATGTAGATACAATACAGATGCGTATATGTCTGATACATTAGTGTACTAATCCCCACTGGGCCCTTACCTGCATGCTCCTCATCCAGTGTGTGTGTGCAACCCACCTCCACAATGCTTCCCTCGGCATCACGGCTTGTGCATTCGGTGTGTGGCCCAAGTGAGGTGAGGAGCTCCTCGTTGGGTGTCAGTGGGGGCTGGATGGCTGGGCCCCCAACTGTGGCTAGCCGGTCCCTTGCTACAGCAGCAACCCATTGATGGGCATGGCATTTGAGGTCGGTGGCCCAATGCTGCACATAAGTTCTGCTGTACAGGCCAGCATAATTTATCCTGTGAACCACACTATTCCACAGGGCAGTCCTCTCCCGCACATCTTCTGCTCTCCTTCCACATGACAGGGCATGTCCAATCACATATTGGGTGATGATGTATGTTTCCCCAACAGAGAATGGTGGTAGGTGAGCACTCTGCATGTTACCTGGAAGACATAAACAGGAAAAGGTCACAGGGCCTCATACAGTTGTCAGAATACACATCAACAGTGGATATTAGTTGCAAATAATCCAGACTACACCAGAAACCTCCAAGCTATCATGGCTATAGAAGCTTGCATTACACGCCTGTCCCTGAGCTATCTTATTCCCCCCCAAGTTGGACACTTGATTGCATAATCCTCTATCCTCCATTTGTTTCTGTGTAGAGGGTTGACAGTTGTTATCTTCCATGTGGATGGTGTGTGTATGGTGACAGGTCTGTTTTTGACTGTGGTGTGTGATGGAGCTCTGAGCAAATGCATGAGTTTGTGTAGGAGGCAGACACTGATGTTATTATGCCCCATGGAGATATGCTGTTGTTGCCATCAGTAGCCAGTATGTACATGCTCACCATTACTGAGGGGAGGAGTGTGGTTGATGTGCATATCACCATGTACGACTGGGGTGGACAGGGTGGCGATGTTTCCACCAAACCTGTGTGATGCAGGTTGCCTATATCCATGGCATGTGTGCATGAGGTGTTCTTTACCCCCAGTACAGGGTGAATTGACAAACCTGTGGAAGCATGGAGGTGTTTAGGTGAAATGGCAGTGGAGTTTTTAACTAGATTATTTAATGAAATCTTGGAAAGTGAGAGGATGCCTGTGGAATGGAGAAAAAGTGTTTTGGTACTGATTTTTAAGAATAAGGGTGATATATAGAGCTGTAGTAACTACAGAGGGATTAAACTGATCAGTCACAGCATGAAGTTATGGGAAAGAGTAGTGGAAGCTAGGTTAAGAAGGGAGGTGATAATTCATGATCAGCAGTATGGTTTCATGCCAGGAAAGAGCACTACAGATGCAATGTTTGCTCTGAGAGTGTTCATATAGAAGTACAGAGAAGGTCAGAAGGAGTTGCATTGTGTCTTTGTGGATTTAGGGAAAGCATATGACAGGGTGCCTAGAGAGGAGTTGTGGTATTGTATGAGGAAGTCGGGAGTGTCAGAGAAGTATGTAAGAGTGGTACAGGATATGTAGGAGGGTAGTGCGACAATGGTGAGGTTTGCGGTGGGAGTGATGGATGCGTTTAAGGTAGAGGTGGGATTACATCAAGGATCAGCTCTGAGCCATTTCTTATTTGCAATGGTGATGGACAGGTTGACAGACGAGATCAGACAGGAGTCCCCGTGGACTATGATGTTTGCAGATGACATTGTGATCTGTAGTGAGAGTAAGGAACAGGTGGAGAAGACCCTGGAGAGGTGGAGATATGCTCTAGAGAAAAGAGGAATGAAGGTCAGCAAGACTAAGACAGAATATATGTGTGTGAATGAGAGGGAGGACAGAGGAATGGTGAGGATGCAGGGAGTAGAGGTGGCGATGGTGAATGAGTTTAAGTACTTGGGATCAACAGTTCAGAGTAATGGTGAGTGTGGAAGAGAGGTGAAGAAGAGAGTACAGGCAGGATGGAGTGGGTGGGGAAGAGTGTCAGGAGTGATTTGTGACAGGCGAGTACGAGTAAGAGTGAAAGGGAAGGTCTACAAGAGGGTAGTGAGACCAGCTATGTTATACGGGTTGGAGACAGTGGCATTGACAAAAAGGCAGGAGTCAGAGCTTGACGTGGCAGAGTTGAAGATGTTAAGATTTGCACTGGGTGTGATGAGGATGGACAGGATTAGGAATAAGTATATTTGAGGGTCAGCCCAGGTTGGTAGGTTTGGAGACAAAGCCAGAGAGGCAAGATTACCTTGGTTTGGACATGTCCTGAGGAGGGATGCAGAGTATATTTGGAAAAAGATGCTAAGGATGAAGCTGCCAGGTAACAGAAAAAGAGGAAGGCCTAAGATAAGGTTTATGGATGTGGTGAGAGAGGACAAGCAGGCGGTTTGTGTGACAGAGCCAGATGCAGAGCACAGGAAGAAATGGAAACAGTTGGTCTGCTGTG
The DNA here is from genome assembly GCF_019279795.1 of Protopterus annectens. Classification (NCBI taxonomy): domain Eukaryota; kingdom Metazoa; phylum Chordata; order Ceratodontiformes; family Protopteridae; genus Protopterus; species Protopterus annectens. The sequence continues at coordinate 1,422,960,643 of NC_056732.1, forward strand.
GCGACCCCTAATGGGAGCAGCCGAAAGAAGAAGAAGAAGACAGGGTGAATTGTGTTGTTTCATCTGAGACTTACAATGTATGTGGAGACATGGTTGCCATTGTCCTTGGTGGTATGGATATGTCCGATTCATAGTCATAGTCAGCCTTACAGGACATCCCCTGTGAACTTACCTGCTTGCTCAGATATAGGTGGACTTGCTTCAAAGTTGTTTCCTGCACCTATGTGTCCCTGTACAGCCAGTCTAGCAACCTGTTATGTGGTTTGTGTATTGCTGCTGTCCACCAAAGGGGATTACTCTACCTTGGTGGAGGCTGGATATACAGGTCAGGTACTGCTGTGTCCATATAGCTACACTGGATATAAAGGGTACACACCCCTGATACACTGCCTGGTATTTGTACAACTGGAACATGACACCACAATAACTCATTTCCTAACAATTCCCACCTGTAGTGTGACCTATAGCCTATACAATTCAATTGAAAACATAACAATCTGGTCTGTGGAAACATATGGAAATAATACTCAGTATAATAAGCCAGTTGAATGAATGTGCACACCCTTAAACTTGTGTATCCACCTCTTGAGATGGTTACAGCATTCATCCGTCTTGGTCTGGACTCTAACATCATGTCACATCTTCACTTGGAAATAGTTGCTCACCTTCCTAGAAACACCTTTGATTGTTTTTCAATGGAATTGTACAGGTTAGGGGCCATATTCAAGATGAGAAGCATTATGAAATGATCTTCTGTGGCCTGATTGTCATACAGCACACAAACATGGCATTCCAACAGTGGTGTGTACACTTGTGATATCCACTGTATATAGGTGTTGATATTGCTGGTAGTGGTAGGCATGGACAGAGGGTCATAACATAGGTGGATGCTTCTCTGATTAATACCTGATAATCATGCCTACTCCAGTACCCACATCAGTGTCATGCAATGCAACCACCAGTAGCTGTACACATATATGTCTGTTGTATGCACTGATACTGATATTACACACATGTGCAACATGCACAACCTATTTACCTGACTGTTTGAAACCCATGTGATTAGATTTGTGCCTTCCATCTGAACATATGCATACATACATGTGCTCAGTGGATACCTGGTATACATTTATGTTGAATGTAAGTATGGCACACTGTATTTACAGTGTTGCTGCTCAGTCATTCTTCTCAACCTGTTACAGCAGCATGTCTGGACAATGGCACACATAAATGGGTGTCAAAAGAGACATCAGTATTGATACTGTATTAATATAGCTGCAACATACATTAGTACGTTGACTGCACAGTAGGGTATGACATCACTGTGATAACCTGGAAGATGTCCAACAGTCATAAGTAGGCTATTATGTTACAATGCCATTGTTCACGGAACTGCCAATGGTTTGGCTGACATAACACAGGTATAGGTGTATGAGACTACAGATATCAGTCACAAATGTGCTTATTGTCCAGTAGAAATGTGGACATTTTGTGAGGATCTGTACAGTTGAGAGGTATGTCTGTGATATCCCCCACTGCAGAGAGGGCCAGATGCTATGGCCATAGCAGCTGTTTAGTAGGACATTAGATCAGCATGTCTTGTTGGGACATATATTCCTCCAAATCATATTTCCCATTATTACAGACCAAGTACTACATTCAATTTCTTACTTACATGTTCCACTTACCTTTTTTCTTTCTTCCTTCTCTTTTGCACTTTATGTTTCATTTGTTATTTCTCTCTCTCTCTCTCTCTCTCTCTCTCTTTCTCTCTCTGTGTACTGCAGGGATTGAGCTAGTTTGAATAGGTGGCTGCATGGCCTTTGTAGGTGATGCAAATCCACAAAACGAGCCAGCACAAAGGAAAGGCAAGCCAAAATATTTTATTGTGGCATAATAAAACAAAAAAGTAACAACTGCAAACCGGTTTCAGCTATAAATCAAGCCTTCATCAGTGCAAACAAAAAGTTAGAATGGTACATCCTGGTACTCCTTATATACTTGAGAGCTTAAAGGTGTATGCACCTAAATACCATATGATAAGTGCATATTCGCCAAATAATGGTGTTGAGAAAATATATAAAAATATTTTTTTTAAATAATGTTGTATATAAAAAAGAAAAAAGAAAGAAGGGATAAGGACCATCTTGTTTTTATAATTTAAAGCATAAAGCATAAATTCAATGACAAAAAACTAGTGAGGTCCAATAATTCACAAGACATAAAATAGAAAATCAGCAGCTAGCAATGATGAACTAATTGTTTTCATTTAATCCAGGTTTAAATAAAGCACATAACCTGGTGATCCATGAGGATTCCATATTATTTAATCTATCATGCCAGCCTGCTTTAGATATTCTTTGCATCTGGATTTTGTCAATGATGGTAAATTTAAATTGTGCTGTTTTATGAGTCATGGTATGTTTATATAAAGCATTAGTGATTTTCTGAGTTCTGATCACACTAAGGTGTTCGCTTATTCTATGTCTCAGTGGTCTGGAGGTTTGACCAATATAAAAAGAAAAACATGTACAGGTGGCTAAATATACCACCCAATTGGTACTGCAGTTCCCAAAAATTCTTATCTGAAATAACCGAGATGTGTTGGAGCTAGTGAATTCCTTCGTCTTAGACATATATCTGCATGCACTGCAGTGACCACAGGGAAAACAGCCTATCAAAGGGTCACCAAATAAAGTGGTCTGTCTAGGTGTAGACAGATTAAATCTCTTATAGTGTGTGAAGTAGGAGTTTATCGTTCGACCCCTTCGGTAAGAAAAGGCACATCTTTCTGGTAGTATGTCATTCAAATGTTCATGTGCCCGCAAAATTCCCCAATGGTTATTTATAATATCTCTAAATGATGCTGAATTACTACTAAATGTAGTCACAAATCTAATAGGTTGAGTTATAGAAGTATTGGAGTCCCCTTTGAATGTTTGTATTGTAAAAGTTGTGATCAGGGCATATGTTGGACCTCATTGATGGTTTGATTAATCCAAAATCTATTATATCCTCTGTTGATCAATCTGTCACTAAGGTCTTGTTCACATTCAGAGTGGGATTTTTGAGAAGAACAAATACGTTTCATATGTATAGACTGGGATTTGGGAATGTTGTTGATGATGTGGCAGGGGTGATGACTGGATGCATGCAAAAGTGTGTTGTATTGTGGAAATTTTCTGTGCATCCAGATGGCCAAAGTATGATCCATTTTTCGGGATACCAGTACATCCAAAAAGATAATTTTTTGATATTGCATAGTTAAAGTAAACTGGATACCCCATGTGTTATTATTTAGATATTTGACAAACTCATGGGCCAAACCCAAGTCACCCCGCCACACCATCCAACAATCATCTAGATATCTTCTCCAAATATCTAATTCTGCCATGAAATTATTGTTATGAGAATCGTATATGAATTGTTGTTCAAAAAACCCCATAAAAAGGTCCACATATATTGGAGCAAAGGATGCTCCCATTGCTGTGGCCCTCACTTGCCAATATGCCTGCCCCTCAAAATAAAAGATGTTCTTAGTCAACACATATTGAGTCAATTTTATTAGAAAAGTGTTGAATCCAGTGGTGTAAAGTTGGGATCGATCCAACCAAAATGCAATAGCTGAGATACCAGCATCATGGGGTATGCTGGTATATAAGGAGGTAACTTCCAAAGTGCATAACCGCCAATCCGATTCCAACTGTGTATCTTCAATGATGTTTAGAAATTCCGTAGTATCTTTTAACCTGGATCTGACCATTGCTAATAGTGGTTTAAGATAGTACGTAAGAAATGCAGATAAAGGTTCAGTAAGAGAACCTCTTCCTGAAACAATTGGTCTACCCGGTGGACAAGTTGGATGTTTATGAATTTTGGGAAGCAAATATAGATATTGTGGAATGGTATCAGACACTTTGAGTTGTTTGCAAGTTTGTTGATCAATAATACCTTCCGCTGTGGCCATATCTAAGAAAGAGTCAATGTGTGTTTTGAAATTAGGAGTCGGATCCACCACCATATGTATATAAAACTGGCATCTGATAGTTGTTTATTAGCTTCAGATATATACATTGCTCGATCCATGATTACAATACCTCCCCCCTTATCAGCTGGTATAATAACAATATTATGATTGGAACTAAGTTCCCTTAACGCTTGTTGTTCTTGTAGGGTTAGGTTATGTCTAGTCGGTTGATAGCCCATGGAGAAATGCAAATCTTTAGTCTCACATTCTTTAAATATGGCCACATGCTTATCCGTGGGTGGTTGGAAATTGGATCTCCCAAACTGGAACCCAGTGGATCTTTGAGAGTTATCAGAATCTGCAAAAAATATTTTCAGGTTAATCAATCGGCAAAAATCATTGAGTTCATTGACAAGTATGTGTTCAGGAACAAAGGATGTCGGCACAAAATTTAGACCCTTATTCAAAATTTACATAGCTTTTGGTCAGATTTGTTGCTGTAAGAGGTTCAGAGTGTAGATCCGATGTCCGAATGCACTACATAACTATATATATATATATATATATATATATATATATATATATATATATATATATATATATATATATATATGTATATATGTGTATATATATATATATATATATATATATATATATATATATATATATATATATATATATATATATATATATATATATATGTGTGTATATATATATATATATATATATGTGTGTGTGTGTGTGTGTGTGTGTGTGTGTGTGTGTGTGTGTGTGTGTATCTATCTATACATATAATGTGTGTGTGTATATATATATATATATATATATATATATATATATATATATATATATATATATATATATATATATATGTGTGTGTGTGTGTGTGTGTGTGTGTGTGTGTGTGTGTGTGTGTGTGTGTGTGTGTGTGTATAGTGGTAAATTCATGTGGCTATGGTGTACAGGGTCCTGAGTTCAAGACTAGCAAGGGCTGATTATTTGGTTGTAGGGCAGAACAAGAGCTGTTGGATGCAGAGTGATTTTAAGCAGTTATAAGGGGGTTTGCACAGTGGTAATCAATGCTAATGTCTGGGTAAATATGCTTACAGTTAGCCATAAAAGTGCATAGTCTGTGTAGGCATTGCTTAGTGCCACACAAACAGGCTTAATCTTGCTTACTACTGCTTAAAACAGCTTACTCCCGCTTACCCTCATGCTAATTTCTTTAGAAGAAAAGAAAAAAGGGGTGATAGAAAAGTGGTGAAACAGGGTAGTCACCATTGCAACTTCATGGCCCTGAATGTGGCACTGCTGGGGGCTGAGCAGGAGGGGCAGGATGACCCTCATATTGCACCATGTGGCCCTCAAGCTGGCATAGCAGATCTCCAAACTCCTTTTGGAGCTTGCTACGCACCAATCCCCGGACCTGGCTTTGGGTGATTGTATCCTGTCCATGCCTGAATGAGCCCCATCCCCTTAGGTGGTTCCACCTGAAGGTGGTGCAGGACCAGTTGACGAGGAGGTCCCGGGGTGGGTCTCAGACATGCTGGGGCCCAGTGCCATAGAAATATGAGGTGGGAGAGGTGGGCCTGCTGGGACTGACCTTCCAAAATGTGCTATGGTGTTGCAGTCTTAGAACATATGTTGGTTAATAATAGTCAACACAGTACAGGATTAGTTATAATTGCATACACAGATATTCTGATTAACCCAAAACAACAGATTTGGAAAAGTTGCATAGCAAACAGAACACATGCATATATGGAACCACAGTGGCCATTACAACGGCATGTAAGTTACATTGACAGCAACATTCCACCAGTGATAGTATTTCAACATGGAACATTAATAGATACAGATTTCAATTTTTTTTGAACAATAGGACATATTTCCCAACAGTAGGTTTGGTGTAAAACATATCCATTGATTTGTGTGTTTAGATTATTGTTGCAGATATGGTGTGTGTGTGTGTGGGGGGGGGTTGTCAATTAACAACTTGTATATCCTTGCAGTACTAACAACTTTAATGATCATTGCTCTAGTCATTACTCTACAGGTATAATTACAATACCCTATGGCCTTGGCTTGGGCAGTGGTATGCTTTTACACAATGTATAATTCAACTGTTTTATAGCTACTTTCTACTTCTCTTACGTGGAAGACCTGTGTGGGGAATGTCTGTTAACACTACCTGACTGTTTCTACACATATTCCCAAAATCTTAGTTAAAATTACGCATACAGCTTACTACCACTCCTTGGATTCGAACCATAGCTGTGTCTGCTAAAAAAAACAACAATGTGTGTTTCATCAAAGTGAGCTATTAAGAAACTGTGGTAATTTATTTTAGTGTTTTCTAAGTCTCTCTTGGTTGTACAATCTGACCTTGTAATTGCAACATTCTTATACAGACATTCCTAGACATATTTTTTATGTAGCACAGTGTGGGAAACAGTGGTTAACACAACATTACTATTCAGATATCAGATCTTGGTGAATCCAACATATCAAGCCATACATTACCAGATTAAACACAACCAGTCCAGGATTAAGATCTTTATTGCCAGCAGTTACAGTTCTTTTACCAGGAAGACCTGTGGGGGAATGTTTGTTAACACTAGCTGACTGTTTCTGCACATATTCAAAAAATCATAGTTGAAATTATACATACAGCTTACTACCACTCCCGGGATTCAAACCATGGCTGGTGTCTGCTAAAAAATGCAACAATTTGTTTATCATGCCATACAGTACCAGAGTAAACACAACCAGTCCAGGACTTATAACTTTATTGCCAGGCATTTACACTTTTATTTAAATATGACCTATATGGGACTATTACTGTCATATTGTCTGGTTTATTCAGTACAAACCATACACATTTTTATACTGCCAGGTGACATTTTACTCCTTTATATTTATTTGGTATGACTACTACAAGTAGGATTGTTACTCACCAGCCTCACAATGCAGCCTTTGCAACCTAATGGGACGGGCTTCCTGGTTCACAGCCCACTCAGCTAGAGCTGCAATGAAAATAAAAAATATTTAGGCATACCTATCCATCACATACACAGGCTGTACTTTGGTAAACAGTTATTGCTATGAATACTTACACACTGCTGTGACATCTCCCTTCTCTCTTGCTTCTTGGACCCACTGTTCCAAAAGCTTCCTCTTCCTCCATTTCAAGGCGGCATAGTAGTGCCAGACCTACTCACCAGTCTGAGAGATACCAGTGGCACTGGTGAGATCATGAGCGAGACTTTCCCAGGCTTCCTCTCTGTATTGGGAGCCCTGGTGCTGGTCCTGCAGCAGTCTCATATCATGTTTTTTTACCAGAAGTCCTACTATGACCTTGAACTCCTGTATGCCCCAGCACTGTGCCCAAAAGCACATGCCCTCTCCGACACCTGCCATACTGCCTATAGTGAGGAGCTACAACCAGTTATGAGCTGTATTCCCACCTGCAGGGTTTAAATACAGCCAATCTCCCTCCCTTTGCTGTGATTGGATGGTTTTGAATATGCTGAGCTAAGCTGCGGGCAAACCTGCTTAGCTAAGGTTGACAGTGCTTAAAGGTGCAGGTTGAGCACTGCTTATCAATGGGCACATCAACTTAGTTGGGCTACTCATTCATTTGCATTCATATGTACACAATGCTTACACCTGGTTAGCATAGCTGTGCAATGCTTAGTATTGCTTATGTTTTATTTTATTGGACTACCACCTGTATGGGATTGATTCATCATTCATTACATATTATAAATTTGTTTACCTTCCCTGACATCTCCCAATGTGCTGTAGTTACATTTATTCTTGTGTGACTATACTGTATGGGGCACTTGTGTTTATACTGAGCTTTCACTACTTTATTACACTGACACCTCACATCTGGGCCTAATACACTACTCTGGTTGGGAAATATAAGTTACTTCCTACATAAATTTACAAATAAATTAAAATTGTAATGATTACACATACAAAATGGAAATGGCTGTGGTGAGGCTCAAACCATGAATGAGTACATGCAAGGTGTACAGTCTAACTGCTACACGATTGCACTTATGCTTATGTTGGCTGTCTATTGCTATTTAACTTATGGTGCTGTTTCAACTGGACTAAGCATAGCTAAGCAACGGGCACACCAGCGCAGCTATGCTTAAACTTTATTGCACATGTGAAAAAAAAATTATTTGTTGTGTTTTTTACTTCGTACTCTTCAGAATGTCCATGCTAATGCTAAACCTGTTATTCTATCAACTTTCTCGGTTTGTAGGGACAATTGTCCCTTATGGCTTTGTCCAGATTACTTACTCTGACCGGTTGGGAGGTGTGCGTTATGTGCTTCATACCCAGCGAAAATTCATGCTAATGCTAAATCTGTTATTCTATCAACTTTCTGGCTTTGTAGGGTCGATATTCCTTATGGCGTTGTCCAGATTCCTTACTCTGACGGGTTGGGAGGTGTGAATTTTTAATTCATACCTTGCCAAAAATTCATGCTTATGCTAAACTTGTTATTCTATCAACCTTCTGGCTTTGTAGGGACCATTGTCCCTTATGGCTTTGTCCAGATTTCTTACCATGACGGATTGGGGGTGTTTCAAGCATTCTCACTCTATTTAAATTGCCATACGGCAATTCTGCTGTACAGTGGGCATGTGTATTGTGAGAGAACTGCTCTCAGATACACCCCCCTGCACTTGTACACAGAACCATGTCCATTTTACAGCACGGCAGCATGCCTTCATGAATATGTATGGTGCGCTGCCGTGCTGCATGGGGTCAGTCCCTTCCATGCAGGAATAAGCTATTCCTTCATAGAACATTACTGAATCCGGGGGTATATTCACTCTAGCAGACATCTGTTGGATTTAAACTGCAGCCACAAATGCAGAAGCAGTGTGGTGAATACAATAAAAAAATAAACAAATAAACCAACTTGTTCTTACACATGAAATGGTCACTTTAATAAAATAAAATCACTAGAGACTTAGTGCTTTCGCCTTTTACAATCCAGGCATCTATAGAATCAAATAAAAAATCACAACACTCACATAAATAGGGAATACAGACTGATATAATTTCCTGTAACATCATGCATTAATGAATAGTACACTGATTATAAAAACATCCATATAGTTAAAATTGCTGCAGTGACAGAATAAAATACTAATAAAACCATGTAGGTATTGTTAAATGTTGTGTAAAAATATATTTATAACATTTTTTTTACTTAGAAGCTGTTTGCATACACTCAGGCTTTTACAAGCCTGTATTTAAACCTGTTTTGCTCTTTTTTTCAGGATACTAAAGATGAAAATTGTATCATTAATACCAGGTTTCACCCTGGCGTTGTCTTAATTGCCATTCTGTTTCCTTGATCTGCAGATCAAGGTCAACATCACCCCCTCTTGTAGTGGCCAAAACTCTATCAGTAACAAAAATAGGAACTTTTTAAAGTTTGTACACACTGTACCGTGTGTGTGTATAGTGCGCTGGTGCACTTAGCATTTCTAATACCCTGTTGTGTTCCATAATCCTGTCATGCAATTTGCTGGTGGTCTTGCCTTATAAAATGCAGGGCAGGAAATGCAGGTGGCAATATATACATTTTTAGAATTACACTTACAGCACCCTGGACACTGTAAGTTTCTACCATAAGAGTCAGTCTGGACATAGGGTCCATCATTAATAAATCCTCAGCTTGAGCAGAAGCCACATTTGTGCATCCTAGAGACATAGTAGTTCTTTTTAGTATCCATGTCCCTCTCCAAAATTTCTTTAATGTTTTTACCTCTGTTGAAAACAATCTTAGGCTCTGACCCTAATTTGTTTTTCAGGTCATCAACTAATAAGGCTCCCCAGATTTTCTTCATGCTCCCCTTTAAATATGAGGCATCTTGATTAAATGGTAAAATCATAACATCATTACTGGGGCCTTCATAAGTTGGGTTAATATTACTATGACTGCCCTCTTAGGATGGGTAGAAACCTAGTTGCATGGTTCCTTATCACCTTTTTCTTAATCAACAGTAAAGGTTTAATAGGGTACACCCTATCCTTGAAAATCCCTATCAACTTAAACAATTCTTCAAATAATTTCTTGTCATCACTAATCAACCTGGACAGCCTAACCATCTGTTCCTTGACTATACTCCTATGCTGATGTTCAGGATGACAACTGTCAAAATGCAATAATGTATTAGCATAGGTCTGTTTCCTAAATATGTTAGATTATAGGTCTTCTGTACAGTTGTCTTTTGTAAGAAGAATATCCAAGTAATCAATTTAATTTTGGTGCATCTTATAGTTGAACTTTAGGTATTGACTAGTGTTGATGTAATTCAAAAATTCTGTCACTTCAGCAGTTGTTCCTCTCCAAACTAATAGTATATCATCCAAAAATCTGTAATACACAAGTATCTTGGATGAAAAGGGGAAAGAAAATGTGTACCCCTTTTCCCACTCAGCCAAGAACAGGTTGGCCAAAACCAGTGCACATTTCCACACCTGATTTTTGCTGGAAAAATTCACATTTGAATACCAAAAAATTATTTTTAAGCACCACCTCTAACAGGCCAACCAATAGATTTACTTGAGTTTGGTTCAAATGTCCACTTTGTGATAAACATTCTGAAAAATATTCTAAGCCGATGTCATGAGGGAATCACAGTAAATAAGCTGACCACATCAATTGCCACCAGCAAGTCTTGCTTATCAAGATTAGCTGTTTTAGTTGTTCTAAGCAATGCCAGGAATCTCTTAAGATATAATCAAAATCATTGGCCACTTTCTTAGAAAAATAATCCACAAATGCAGCCAATGTTTCAGTTTTTGAACCTTGAGTGGCAACGATGGGTTTAAAAGGGGGGTCATTGATATTTTTATGAATTTTACGTATTCCAAAAATTATCAGAATTCTTGGTGTGTCTACTTTCAAAAAATCAAACTTATGCACTGTTAGTGCCCTGGCTTAGAGCATCTAATAAAAAAAATGTCAGTCTTAGTATATGCTCTGTTAAGTTTACTAAGAGACATTCCCTCATAAGTGTCTTCCTCATTAAGTAAAGAGTACATTCTACTCACGTAATCAATCTGCCTCATAATGACCACCCTGCCGCCCTTATCTGGCTTCATCACTTGGTATACTTTACTATCAGATAACTCTCTAAGTGCCAACCTTTCTTCTTTGGATAAGTTGTCACAACTAGAACAACTTGCTTTAACAATTTGTCTAAAATCATTTTCCACACATATTTCAAACAACTTCACTAAGGGTTTACAGGGAGGCAAAATGTACTATTTAATATAGCAATAACCCACGCCTGGGTGTGGGTAAATGATTTAAACCCCACCATGCGTGGTAATTTCAGTGTAAATGGTTCTATTCTACATTCTTGATTCTTCTTTGGAAAAAACAACCCCAAAGTAAGTTGTCTGGTGTAAAGCCTCAGACTGAAGTTAATCAGTAGTCTGGCAATATCAGACTTGAAACTCAGAACAAAACCAAAACCTTTTTGCAACAGGGAAATGTGTTCATTTTTCAAATTAAAATTGCTGAGGTTATGTATAGTTCCTGTCCTGAAATTCACAGTTGATGCTGTAGAATGACTGTTAACCGAGGCATTATTAATGTTGACATTTAGTACTGTCATATCAGCACTGTGCACTTCAGACATGCTAGCATTAAAATTCAAAACATTCAGTTTAGGTGTCACTACAGAATGTAGTACATATACCTCCCTCCACATCTGATTCCCCTCCCCCTCACCCAGTTCTTCCCCCTCACAAATAACCCCTGGGTGCTCCTTGACCAGGTGGAGCTTGATTCTGTCGTTGATTGATCAGGCGTTCTGAGAGCCTTAGTGGGGGTGGGTGCTCTAAAGTTTTCACCATAATCACCCTCATTCACATTTGTATGGTTATGTTGATAATTAAAATTATTACTGTTGTTACTGTTGTTGCTAGTGGCACTATTAATAAGGAAATCATTGTGTGTAATGGGGGGAGGGTCAGGATACACTCTTTTGTGTGCATGATCAGCTTTGTCCCTAGCTAATCTATTCTGTTTACGTTTACAATTAGTGTCAGAAAAGGTTTTTATGTCAACAAATATTTTTTATATCTATCAGACATCTGTTTAAACAAAAGGTCATTAACAATACTTTCATTAAGCAATTTTATGTCAGCTTCAAGCTTCGAGAGCTTGCGCTCATTGTCCTCTGTTGGATGTTTACCAACATATATATTGAAACCAGAATCAGACTGGCTTTCAATCAGTTCTGAAAATAATATTCAGTTTTGTATGGTCGCACACAACTTATTATTGTACCTGCAATATATCATCAAAATTCAACTAGAGAATCTACCTTAGATTGGATTCTTATATCCAAGCCAAAAACAAACTACACATATGATGACACACTGCCATGTACCCTAACCAACCACCTTCCATATTATCTTATTAGACACCAGACACATACAATATAAACACACCACCTTCCTGAATTCATATAGCCAACTTCCAAAATGATACATTCAGTAATACACTCCAGTAGCTTAAGTAGAACATACTGAAATACCTATGACTAGAGGACAATTTCTTAAAATTAAACATAACCTTCCCATACACACATACTCAACAAACATGTCCCATGTGTCATCCTCACTCTGGACCAGTAATCAAGGAACCTGAATCCTCACCACTGGCACTGGAGAGGGATGTTCACTTGGAACAAAAATGGGTACACCCAGTATTTTCAGATGCAGCTCTCTGTGCCAAGCACAATTTCCGTTAAGAGCACATAGGGAACATACTCAGTCCTTGGTCTAGATTTCACTAATCTCACTATATTTCCCTAAATAATCATTATTCCCTGGTTACTTCCTAGAGCAAGGTAAGATGGTGAGAGATTCTTCTCTTTGTCAGGTTACAAAAACAAGAGTGCAATGGAACTTCAGTCTCATCTAGTATTAAAATAACATTTTTTGTTATGGATTACAGAATGACAGTACATACATCTGGTCAGTAGCGGCCTTAGGTCAACTGGTGCCCTTGGCAAAAGGGCTCCACGGCGCCCCCCACCACACCACCCAGTGCCCCCATACTGGTCTACCTACACCAAATAAACACTGAAAAAGTGCCCCTGCTAGACCGGCGCCCTAGGCGACCGCCTAGTTGGCCTATGCCTAAGGCTGGCTCTGCATCTGGTCATCTGACATCTGGTTCCCATGCCACCCCCCTTGACTAGAAGCTGTCAGAATTTAGCATATAATTGGCTTAAGTATTGGTGTCATTCAAAGGGGATCCAATGCCTATCAGCCTGGGATGACATGCTCGACAAGCCATGATGCTTCGCTAGGGACGGCTTGCACCTGTCACCCCTGGGCTTTTGGATATTGGCAAAGGCTCTTGCTACCCCCATAGTGCCTTTTTTAGGCAAGGCTCAAAAGACAAACCCACCTCCTTAGGTATCACAAGGGATAAGAAACTAAGAGTAATGCTACTCAACGCCAGAAGTCTAAACCTCAAGATGCACGTACTAGAAACTCTCCTTAGCATGGAGAACATCAATATCTGTGCAGTAACAGAAACCTGGTTCAAGGCTCCTGAGAGCACCCCAGCACTACCAGGTTATACCTCATACCATGCTTTTCAGCCCCAAAACTTGGACCGACCCACAAAAGGAGGGGGAGTATTAATATTCGTCAAAGATACCCACACCTCCAGGTTGGTGGCACAGCATGAAGCATCAGAGACTATCTATGTGCAACTAACAGTGGGTAAAACTGCCTTCCAGTTTATAGCCTGCTACAGACTACCCTCCCTAACCCAGGAACCCCACTTGGCCTTCCTGAGAACACTGGAAAATATGAAGGTCTCTCCAAACACCATTATATTGGGTGACTTCAACTACCCAAACATAGACTGGGAGCATTACTCTAGCTCCAACACCCTAGCCCAAAGGTTCCTAGAATTTATAAACTCAAATGCTATGGAACAACTTGTTACCACTCCCACAAGAGGGGAAAACATACTGGACCTGATCATCACCAACATGGGGACTCTATGCTCCAGACCAGAAGTGTATCCCTCACTGGTAAGATCAGACCATAAACTAATCTCACTGGATATTCACATCCCGACCCCACCCCCTGCCCAGAAGACCACAGTGAAACATTTCTCTAAAGCAAATTTCACACTCCTCAAAACGAGGTGGAATCCTTAAAAGCCACCGGGCCTGTGGAAAATACGGCCCAGACCGCAGAATCCTTTATAAATGCATTCTATGAACACCTTCAGGAAAGCATAGATCATGCAATCCCAAATAAAACCAAGACCCAATCCTCCAAAGGCAGACGTCCTGTCTAGTGGACCCCAGCCATAAACAAACTACACAATAGAAGGAGGAAGTTACTAAATGATAGGGCAAAATTCCAAAAATGGAAGGCATCTCTGATCAGTATTAGCAAAAAACTACGGGCACTCATAAAAGCGTCTAAGGCCAGCTTCGAGAGAAAAATTGCACAGGACACTAAGGATAATCACAAGGCTTTCTTTAGTTATGTTAAGAACCTGGGTGGTAATTCCCAGATATGCTCAGGATTAGTCCAAAATGACAAAAAATACACTGAACCCACAGACATTACCAACATCCTAGCTGACAGGTTCAGTGCAAATTCCCCCCCCCACCAAAAGAACAAATATCTATCCCAGCAGAGTGCTGCCCCCCTGACATCTCAGATGCTCAGGTAAGAGCCGCCCTCTCCAAAGCAAAAAACACAGCATCAATGGGACCAGACGGTGTCCCGGGCTGCGTCCTACATGAACTCCAAGAAGAGCTAAACCCAAACATAAAACTACTGTTCAGTCTCAGCCTTACTACAGGATATGTACCCAAAGAGTGGCTTACAGCAACTGTGGTCCCTCTCCACAAAGGTGGTGCCTCAACAGATCCTGGAAACTATCGCCCCATAAGCCTGACTAGCTTGGTCTGCAAAGTTATGGAAAGGATCATCATGGACCTCATAAATAAAGATATTGTGGACCTACAGACACTGGATCCTACCCAGTTCAGCTTTGTTAAGGGCAGATCCTGCCTCTTAAACCTGGTTGATTTCTTTGAAACAGTCACCAAGGCCATTGACGATGGGAAGGTAGTCTACACAGCCTACCTGGACCTCACAAAAGCCTTCGATACAATACCCCACTCGTGCATTATAGATAAGCTCACCAGCTTAAACATAAACCCCTATGTCACTAGATGGGTTGCAAACTGGCTCAAGGTCAGAACCCAAATGGTTAGAATTGCTGGAGCCATGTCAGACTCCAAACCAGTTACAAGTGGCATCCCACAAGGCTCGGTCCTGGGACCTCTCTTGTTCGGTATATATTTCTTGGAGGTACAGGCCAACATGGATGGACTGTTGCTGACCAAGTTCGCAGATGACTGCAAACTGGGCGCCATAATCGACTCTCCAGCTGACACAAGCATCCTCCAAAAGGGCCTCATAGAAACAGGCAACTGGTGCCAGAGCCATGGCCTCAAGCTAAACACCAAAAAGTGTATAGTCATCCCCTTTGGCAAACACAAAGTGCCCACAAATTACCACATAGGTGGTAATCCATTAAGTACAGAAGAAGTAATTAGGGACCTGGGGACCCAAGTTGATAGCAATCTCTCATTTGACAACCACGTGGCCAAAGTGGTTAGAAAAACATTTTATATAGCCCACCTAATCATGAAGGGATTCACATCTAGATCAGGGGAGGTCATCGTGCCTCTTTACTCATCCCTCATCAGGCCCATAATTGAGTACAATGCCCCTTTTGAGATGTACCTTACCAGACACCTGCAGCAACTGGAAAGACCCCAAAAGTACCTCACCAAGAGGATCAAAGGGCTCAAACAGATGACATATGCTGCCCGGTTAAAGAAACTCCAGCTCTACTCAGTGGCATACCGCCGTTTCAGAGGCGATCTGTGCCTGACGTATAAAGCCATGTCCAACCCGGAATTAATGGACATGCTGCACCTCATAAAATCCAAATCCCATCGAGCTACATGCTCGAGAGACTTGAACCTCAGCACTGAAATAAATAGGACATGCTGGAAGGACAGATTCATAACCCAGAGGCTTCCTTCACTCTGGAATAAAATCCCAGTCCAGGTTAGGCAGAGTCCCTCATTGACTCTCTTCAAGAGGAATCTTGATGAGTGGATGGGAGATCGTAGGTTTACCCCGGGTATCACTTCTGTGTCACTGTTAGACAGAGGCACAGTATACTAACCTCAAAAAGGGCATAGCAAAATTAATTTAAAATAGGTGGCGAAAGCCAAACACATTCTGGCTAGGCTTATAAATGCCCTAGGGCAGATAGCCTAGTATGAACCTATGAACCTATGAATGTGTCAATAATACACACACAGTGAGTGTTGCTAAGATCTGTTGCAGCTCCTGAAACTCATAAAACAATTTTAACCTCCACCCTTCTAGAGCAACAATTAGTTCACCTCAAAGATAATGCAGGAAGCTTCCTAGTACAGTCTTTTAGTCGCTGGCTGCAATGAGAACTGTAAGCTTTTGGAATGCCTGATGTCAGGCTGGGGTCCACACTAATTTGTCTGGCCTGGTTTTCCTCATCAGGTCTGTGAGGGGAGCAGCTATTGTACTTTAATTGGGAACAAACATTCTATAGTATCCTGCTATCCCCAAGAATGCCCTCATCTGATTTTTGTAACAGGGGCAGGCCACGCCTAAATAGCTTCCACTTTTGCAGGTTCTGGCCTGATCTTACCACTCCCCACTCTATGTCCTAGGTAGGAGAACTCTGCCATGCCCACCTGACACTTACTGGGCTTAATGATCAACCCTGCCCTTTGCAGTCTGTGCAGTACCTCCCTGACATGGCAAAGGTGCTTATACCAGGAATGGATTTAAATGGTAATATCATCCAGGTAAGCAAAGCCATAATCTCCTGCTGCTGCTTGGATATGGTCTACAAACCTCTGGAAGGTCACTGAGCATTTTTCATCCCAAAGGGCATCTTTGTGAACTCTATAATTCAAAAAAAGTCACAAAGGCTAACCTCTCTCTAGTGGTGGGATTCAAGGTCACCTGCCAGTACTTCTTGGTCAGATGAATATTGGTCAGATACTTAGCCCCATGCAGCTGCTCTAAGGCTTCATCTCTTGTTGGCATGGAGTAAGCATCTAACTCAATGTGATTATTTAGTATTCTGTAGTCCACACAGACCCTGGTGCTGCCATCTTTCTTTGGTACCAGCACCTGGGGAGGCCCAGGGACTGCATTACTCCTGGATTACCCCCATTTCCAACATTTCCTGTATCTCCTCCCTCAAAGTCGATCTGACTCATTCAAGCACTCTGTAAGGGGCCTTCTTGAGAGGCCTTTGGGATCCTGCATTCATGTGGTGCTACACCAGGTGGGTGCACCTAGGTTTCTCAGTGAATGTGGCCCAAAACTCCTGTAACACTGCTTTGGTTTCTCAATCCTGGGTTGGAGATAGCTGCTGGGACATTGCTACCCCTTCCACTAATGAGTCAGTCCAAGCCTCACTGAGGAGATCATAAGATCACCCTCAGACTCCTTCTGCCATCCACTGCAAATACTCAGCAGCAAGGCCTCTTATAATGGTAAGGCTTCATCATGTTAAAATGGTACAATGTGTGCCCCTGCCTCCTGCCTAGCAGTTCTGCCATGTAGATAACAGCACTGACCTTCCTTACCACTTGAAGGATCCTTCCCAAGCTGCCTGCAGCTTACTGTGTCTAACAGTAATGAGAACCATAACCTGCTGTCCCACAGCATACTCTCATGCTTGAGCATTCCTGTTATACCAGACCTTTTTCTGCTATTGGGCTCCTGCCAGGTCTTGCTGGACCAAGCCCAGGAGCTCCCTAAGCCTTGTCATGAGGTTTAGGACACTTACCCTCCTACTCATCACAGATCAAATCTAATAGTCCTGCTCACCCTATGCCCATATAGCAACTCAAAGGGAGAAAATTTGTGGATTCCTGGGGGACCTCTCTGTATCCAACAGCAGATGGGCCAAATATTTATCTCACTCTCTCTTAAACGTGTCTGCAATTGCATGTAGAATGGTCATTAGTGTAGAGTTTAACCTCAAGACCATTAGTCTGAAGATGGTAGTGGATGGTTTTTAGGTGTTTCGCACTGTAGCAGTTCCACAGATAAGCCAGCAGGTCTGACATGAAATTGGCACCTCTGTCATTTAGTATTTCCCTCAGGAAACCTAGACTGTTGAAAATCTGTCATAAAGCATTTGCCACCTTCTCTGCCTCGATGGAGGACAGAGACAATGCCTCAGTGTATCTAGTAGCATAATCTACTTCCACCACAATATATTTCTTCTCTGTGGAACTTGGGATACTCAGTGGGGTACTCAGAGGCCCCAAAAAATCCATAGCTACCCTCTGAAATGGCTCGTCAATCACTGGCAGAGGCATCAAAGGAGCTTTGACTTTGTCTCCTGCTATGCTTACTTTTTGGCACTGCTCACAGGTCTTGCAGTACCCCGTTGCATCCCTTGCAGTACCAGGTCAATACATTTTCAACATAATACATCTCTTGGTAAACTTTATGTCCATATGACCTGTGCAAAAGGAATGTCAGGGTCTATGGATAGAAGTGCCAGAAGATAGGCTCTAGGCACTACCAACTACTGTATTAGATCACCCTCTAGCCCTCCCTCAGGAGTCCACTTGCAAAACAGTAATTGCCGTGTTCCAGTATGCAGACTCCCCTTTTCCTTGAGAATCAGGCACCTCCCTAGCTACCTCCCTCAAGCTTCTTTGTGTAGCATCCAAAGCTGACCCTGTCTCAACTGTATCTTTGTGACCCTTCCTAGCTCCACCTCCAAAGGAAGTCTGTATCCTCTGACAGTGGAGTCTCACTGTCAGGTTGGGTATTACCACTCACTTCTGCCCTTAAAGTCACTCTGCCCAAAGGAATATCAGTACCTACCAGCAGTTGTGGCTCACCTTCAGGCTCACTGCTTCAGAGTAGCTCCCTCCCTGAAATAACTACCTCACCAGCCCTAGCTTCAGGTATGAGGTCTGTCTAGACTACCAGACCCACATGCCTGTCTCCAACCCTGACTGCTTGTAATTGTATGCCCTCAAGATACTGCATTATCAAAATCATTCCATATCAAGAAATCTGTGGGATTATCCTCAAACCCACATAATTTCTTGCTTCTTTTTCCACCCTCCCAGTCAAGATGAACCCTGGCCAAAGGCATTTGAAATGGGGTCTGTCCTGAAGCTCTGATTGGTGTGGACTGCCCAAGCAAGTACTGCTCCTCTTTAACCTTGCAGGCTTCACAATGGTCATGTCAGATGCTCTGCCTCTCTTAACAGTGGCCTGTTTTCCATCAACTAAGGTCAGATAACAGCTCTGGTGATAGTTTGGTACCCCTGTTGTCTGCAGAAAATGTACCATGGGAATACTATTACTCCCACTTGCTGGCTTCTACACCTTTTATTCCCCACCTTGCCTGGGTAGATATCCATATAATATATGGCCCATCGGTTACATTTAAAAAATGTAACTCTTGCTCCTGGCCATGTACCTGAACTAGGGGCTTCCCCTGTTACTGCTAAACTCTTTTGGGGTGCTTAGGTTGCCCGCCATGGGTCCATTATATCCATGTGCAGCACTGGATATCCCTTTTCTGTGCAGTGATGCCCTGTTTGCTAAGTAGAGAGACACTTTTTATTCCCCAGCTCATTTGCACAGTTACATCCTTGGTCTGCCAACCAGATTATCACATGCTCAGGCAATGTGATAGAGCTTGTTCCCTCACCAAAAAGGTCTGCCAGCCCTTCAAAAGTGGTGACGTGACACCCACTCACCAACCTATGAAAATAAGTGCTTAACTCAATAATATAATCACACACACTTTCATCTGCATTGTGTCTATGCTCACAAATCATTTTTGCTGTAAGCTTCAAATATTAACTTAAAACATTCAAGTTAAATTTTCTTTACTTTATCATAGTTTAAGCAATCAATATCAGACAATTTAGAAACAGCAGTTACAGCTTTACCATTGAATCATGGTATCAGGATCTGTACCCAGAGTCCTTAGTCAACATTATAATGTTTACATACTCTTTGACATATATGAAAAAAACTATCAACATTATCATCCTCAGTAAACATTAGAAGAACTGTACTCACCTTTACTGCTTCTGGGGTTCAGTTATTCCATTCCTCATTGCCTTCCTGACCCTGGCAAAGAGTCTGTATCTCCCTCTCATGTTGATGCTGCTTCTCATTTTCTTCAGCCTCCAAATACTGCAGTCTCCCTGCTGCTTCTAATTCCCAACATTTGGCCTCCAGTTCAAGTCTTTTTAATTCCAGATGGATTTTTTAAGTTCTCTGAGGAAACGTGAACTGTCCAGTTTCTGAGGGCTGCAAATCCACATCACCAGACAGGTTATTCTCCTGATTGCTGGTCTGAGCTGTGACTAAGGCTGAAATAATTTCCTCTTTAGTCAGGTTAGCCTGCACTAGTCCTATGGCTTCACACACCTTGGTGAACTGGTTCTTTGTCAGCTTGCCATAATCTTCTGTTAACATCTTTCCCTGCTTTCCCTGACTAAACTAAACTATCAAAAAATAAATAAAACTGTTGTTATATGAAACTCAGTATGTTTACCTTGTGCCTGCTGAGAATTGACACCTTCAGTGACAACTGCCTACAGGCTACAGAAGTTCAATTAATATCCACACCACTGCTCACCAATATGTGGTATCCTCACTCTAGGCAAGTAAGCAAGGATCCTTGAATCCTCACCACTGGCACTGGAGAGGGATATTCACTTGGAACAACAATGGATACACCCAGTATTTCCAGCTACAGCTCTCGGCATCAAGCCCAATTTCCCTTAAGAGCAC
>NC_056732.1:1422984062-1423041562 GCF_019279795.1 Protopterus annectens
CCAGGTTTCTCAGTGAACATGCCCCCAAACTCATGTAAAACTGCCCAGATATCTCAAAGCTGGGTAGGAGATAGCCACAGGGACATTGCTACCCCTTCCACTGAGGTATCAGTCCAAGCCTCAGTGAGGAGATCAGTTGCCAGATCCCCCTCAGAATCCTCCTGCCATCCACTGCAAATACTCAGTACCAGGGCCTCCCTATCGTGGTAAGGCTTCCTCATGTTAACATGGTAGAATTTGTGCCCCTGCCTCCTGCCTAGCAGTTCTATCAACTAGTTAAAATCACTGACCTTACTTACTGCTTTGTAGGGTCCCTCTTAAACTGCCTGCAGCTTATTGTGTATGACAGGAATGAGAACCATAACCTGCTGTCTCACAGCATACTCTCAGGCTCAGACATTCCTGTCATATCAGAACTTTTTCTACTGCTGGGCTCCTGCCAGCTTCTCCTTGGCCAAGTCCATGAGCTCGCTAAGCCTTGTCCTGAGGTTTAGCACATATGCTAGAACAGACTGCATATGTGGGATTCACATTCATCCTCCCACTCATCAAGAATCAACTCTAAAGGCCCCCTCATCCCATGCTCATGCAGTAACTCAAAGGGTGACAGACATGTGGATTCCTGGGGTACCTCTCTTTATGCAAACAGCAGATGGGCTAAACATTTGTCTGGCACTGACTTATACTCGTCTGCAAATGTCTGCATCATGGTCTTTAGTGTAGAGTTTATTCTTACCACATGACCATTAGTCTGGGGATGGTAGGGGGTAGTTTATAGGTGCTTCACCCCATAGTGATTCCACAGACAAGCCAGCAGGTCTGACATGCAATTGCAGCTGTGTTAGTCAGTATTTCTCTCATAAAGCCTACTCTGCAGAAAATCTCTAAAAAGCATTTGCCACCTTCTCTGCCTGGATGGAGGACAGAGTCATTGCCTCAGTGTATCTAGTAGCATAATCTACTATCACCAGGATATATTTCTTACTTGGGGTACTCAGAGGATCCACAATATCCATAGCTACCCTCTGAAATGGCTCCTCAATCACAGGCAAAGGAATCAAAGGAACCTTGAAATTGTGTCCAGTTGTGCATACTTTTTGACACTGCTCACAGTTCCTACAGTACCCTGTTACATCACTTGCAATCCCAGGCCAATAAAATGTCTTCCTAGTACATGTCTTTCTATGCTTTATACCTATATGAACTGCAAAAGAAATGTCATGGGCTATGGCTAGAAGTGCCAGATGATAGGGTCTAGGAACTACCAACTGCTGTATTACCTAACACTCTAGCCCTTCCTCAGGGGTCCACTCTCTATACAGTAACCATTTTCAAGTATACAGACTCCCCTTTTCTTTGAAAATCAAGCACCTCTCAAGCTACCTCCCTGAAGCCTCTTTGTGTTGGGTCCGAGAGCTGAGCCTGTCTTAGTCTTAACTCTATATCTGTGACTGTTCTAAGCTTCACTTGAACAGGAAGTCTGTATCCTCTGTCAGCAGAGCCTCACTGTCAGCCTTGGTATGACCACTCATCTCTGCCCTTGACATCACTCTGCACAAGGGAACATCGGTACCTACCAGCAACTGTGGCTCACCCTCAGGCTCACTGCTACATGGTAGTTCCCAACAAGAAATAGCCACCTAACCAGCCCTGGCTTCAGGTGTGAAGTCTGTCTGGGTCTCCCTCAGGCTACCAGACCCACATGCCTCCAAGCTTGATTGCTTGTAACTGCATTCACACAAGGTACTATATTATCAACATAATTTCCTATCAAGAAATCTGAAGAGCTATCTTCAAAAACACATACTTGCTTGCTTCCTTTTCCACCTTCCCAGACAAGGTGAACATGGCCAAAGGCATTTATAATGGGGTCCCTCCTATAGCTCTGACTGGAGTTGACTTCCCAAGCAAGTACTGCTCCTCTTTAACTATTGCAGGCTTCACAATGGTAATGTCAGAGGCTGTGTCTCTCTTAGCAGTGGACTGATTTCCATCCACTACGATCGGATATAAACTCTGGTGCTAGTTTGATAATCCTGCTGTCTCCAGAAAACTTACCACTGGCATACTGTTATTCCAAAATGCTGACTCCTGCACCATTTGTTCCACACCATGTCTCTGTGGACATCTATATGCTACATGGCCCCACTGGTTACATTTAAAACATTTAACCCTTGTTCCTGGCCATGTACCTGAAATAGCGGCTTCCTCTTTTACTGGTAAACTCTGGTACGGTGTTTTAGACTGCCCACCATGGGATCCCTTATATCCATGTGCACCACTGGGTTTCCCATTCCTGTGCAGTGATGACCTGCTTGCTAAGCAGCAAGCCACTTTTTTCCCCAGCTTATCTGCAGAGTTACATTTTTGGTCTTCCAACCAGATTCTAATATCCTCAGGCAAAGTGTTAAGGGCTTGTTCCCTCAACAAAAGATCTGCCAGCCCTTCAAAAGTGGTGACCTAACACCCACTCATGCACCTATGAATATAAGTACTTAACTCAGCAATATAATCACACTCACTTTCATCTGCATTGTGTCTGTGCTCACAGAACTTTTATCTGTAAGCTTCAGGTATTAACTTAAAACGTTCAAGTAAACATGTCTTTACTTTACCATAGTTCAAACAATCAATATCAGGCAATTTAGAAACAGCAGACAATTTAGAAACAACAGTTACAGCTTTATCATTGAGTAAGGGAGTCAGGAACTGTACCCAGAGCCCTTGGTCAACATTATACTGTTTACATACTCTTTCAGATTTATGAATAAAACTATCAAAATTGTCACCGTCTGTAAACTGTGGAAGAAATTTACTGACCTTTATTACTTCTGGGATTGTTTATTCCCTTCCATATTGCCTCCATGAACCTGGGAAGAGTCAGCATCTCTCTCTCATGTTGACTCTGCTTCTCATTTTCTTCAGCTTCCAAATGCCCCAGTCTCTCTGCTGATTCTAATTCCCAAAGTTTGGCCTGCAGTTCAAGTCTCTAACGCCAGATGATATTTAAGTCCTCTGAGGAAAAGGTGAACTGTCCTGTTTCTGAGAGCTGCAAATTCCCACCACCAGACTGGTTATCCTCCTGGTTACTGGTCTGAGCTGCGACTAAGAATAATTTCCTCTTCACTCAGGTTGGCATGCACCAGTCCTTTGGCTTCACACCCCTTGGTGAACTGGTTCTTTGTCAGCTTGCCATGATCCTCAGCTGACTTCTTTTCCTGCTTTCCCTGACTAAACTAAACATACAAAAAATAAACTGTTGTTATATGAAACTCTGAATGTTTACCTTGTGGCTGGTGAGACTATACACCTTCAGCAGCAACTCTTACTGGCTACAGAAGTTCAATTAATATCCACACCACTGTTCAGCAATATGTGATGTCCCCACTCTGGGCCAGTAATCAAGGAGCCTGCCACATCACCACTGGCACTGGAGAGGGACATTCACTTGGAACAAACATGGATATACCCTGTATTTCTAGATGCAAGTCTCTGCATCAAGCCCAATTTCCATTAAGAGCATATAGGGAGCACACACGGTCTGGCATCTAGATTTCTCTATTTGTTTCTCTCCAAGTCTCCAATAAGACTCCCCACCAGCACAACCAGTTAGAGTTGAGACAACAGGCGAGTGTCCAAGCCAAGTTCACCAGCACCCTCTCTGTGAAACCAGGCCTTCATGTCCCTGCTCCAAACAGCTGACACACACACAGTATTTGAGTATTTGAGATTTGATTTTCACACACACACATACACACACACACACACACACACACACACACACACACACACACACACACACACACACCTTGAAAAGGCTGGCACAGATTTACTACCTATGCCTCCTCCTTTTGCTTAGATTATAAAGTAGTTACACTGCCACCAGACACACCAAAGCCAGCTACTATAAGGCTCTTGCAAGGGTAACCAAGGCTTTCAGGACTGGCTGCAGTATCACTGAATAAATATAAGTACTCTCAAAGGTTAAAATATTCTCTAAAGGACTAGCCACAATGAAAAGTTTAAATATGGCTTTCTTTCTTTATTTTTATATTTGTTAACTGGGTTAGTCCGACTGGGTCCAGAGAGCACTTTTTCAGGGGAAACATGAAGGGAAAAGCTCCAGGAAAGTAATTAAAAAAAAATAAAAAAACTAACAATTCAAGTTAAAAGACACGTAGTGCAAAAACAGACTCCGGGATTCAGTTAACTAAAATCCCATGTGCAAATAGTGGCACGACCCAAACACGGAGTTTGGAGCCCGTGTGATTCATAAACCAGGCTGTGGGCATGCACAAGTCTAGCTGCACTATTCTGACACAGACACCACTGAATAATGCTAATTTCCTCATTTGCTGGTGAAAACCATGCAAATGAGGTAAATTAGTGATTCAGTACCCAGACAGGCATCCGTGCCAGAATAGTGTCCGCTGCAGAAATGTATTCAGCTACTAACCGAATACATTTTTGCAAAAATCACAAAGCATGACAGCACAAAGTAAAGCATGCATTATAATCATTAGGCATGCCAATGCTCAAAAATATGGCCATTTGCATGGAAAAGAGTTGCAAAATTATAAAAATCAAAGTTTTTTTTTTTTATGGCCGATTTCGACCATTTAAGCATAGGGCAGTGTTCACCATCGGGATCTTGTCAAACATAAAAAAAAATGTGAAAAGAATTTTAAGTGAAATCTGCCTTTTTCCATTGTAGTTTATGGCATGCATAATCAAAACAATAACAGGTAACAATGGTTGGTATGGAGGAAGGTTGTGGTGTAGTGGTGTAACCAGGGACTAAGGAAGTAGGGTATGCAAATGGGCAAATTTTACTGAATCACTAAATGGGAGACCATTCTTTGGCTGCATCTAACCATGTAGGAGCTATAAGGCAGTGGTGCAAGTGGGAGAAGCAGCTGACATGAAAAGGCGGTGTGTCATGCTTGGTATAAGCACATTGGAGCTCCATGGCTCCCATTTGAGCTTAGCTAAGCACAGCTAAGCAAGGGGGTGTGTCCAGGACTGTATTAACTTATTCCATGAAATGAAGAGCAGGTTCACATGCAGGGGAGGGACATTTCTACGGCAAAGTGTTTAATTTAGCTAAATAGGTTTGCGCAGCATCCACCAGGGTCTAAAACAACACAAACAAACAAAACAAACAAAAAAAGCAGAAATAGCAGGACCGTTTACATTTGGGCTCCGGGATTGCACAGCGTCCATCGGGGCTTAAAAGGGGCAGAAATGGAAAGGAAAAAACAAGGGAAATATCAGAATAAAAGCAATCAAGTGCAAATAAAACATCAAGCAGGTGGAATGTATTATAGCCAGCCAATTATACAGGCAGCATCTGCAGCACAAGAGTATAAACTGAGCAAACACCTTTCATAGGTTCATAGGTTCATAGGTAAGTACTAGGCTATCAACCCAAGGGCCTAAGTAAGACTAGCCAACAAGGTTCCCTGGCTTATGCCACCCAAGAAAGTTATTTTCCTGTGCCCCTGTCGAGCAGAGCCACAGAAGTGATCCCCGGGGTGTATTTCCTATTTCCCATCCATCCATCAAGATTTTTCTTGAAGAGTGCTAATGAGGAACTTTGCTTGACATAGATAGGTAGCCTGTTCCAGAGTATGGGAAGTCTCTGGGACAGGAGTCTATCCCTCCAGCATGTCCTGCTTATTATGGTGACAAGGTTTAGGTCCCTAGAGCAAGTAGCTGGGAGGGATTGGGATTTCTTTAGGTGTAGCATGTCCAACAGCTCTGGGTTTGACATAGCTTTATATGTTGGGCAGAGATCAACTCTGAGTAGGTGATATGCTATGGAGTAAAGCTAGAGTTTTGTGAGACGGTCAGCATAGGGCATCTGTTTGAGGCCAGTAATCCTCTTTGTGAGGTACTTGTGGCCATTTCAGCTGCTGCAGATGTCTTGTGAGGTACATTCCAAAAGGGGTGTTTTACTCTATAATGGGTCTAATGAGTGTTGAGTAGAGGGAACAATGACCTCTTTTTTTCCTGGATGAGAACCCTTTTCTGATGGTGTGCCATGTAGAAGGATTTCCTGACTACTGTGGCGATGTGATTATCAATGGAGAGACTACTGTCCACCTGGGTCCCCAGGTCTCTACCACACATTCGGCATTAGGTAGACTGCTGTCTATGTGTTAGTTCATGGGTACAGAGATTTTAACAAAGGGGATGACAATGCACTTTTTGGCATTAAGCTTGAGGCCATGGCTCTGACACCAGGCATCTGTCTCAGTGAGGCCCTTCTGTCGGATGTCCACATCATTTGGGGACTCAACTATGGCTCCTAGTTTGCAGTAATCTGTGAACATCATTAGCCAAAGGCCTTCTGTGTCAGCCTGTACTTCAGAGAAGTAGATACAAACAGGAGAGGTCCCAGGACTGAACCCTGTATTACTCCACTTGTCACCGGTTTGAAGTCAGATTTGGAGTCTGCAACTTTTACAGTGTGGGTTCTGTCAGTGAACCAGTTGGCAACCCATCTTGTGACATAGGGATTTATACCTAGTTTTGTGAGTTTTGCTATAATTCCAGAATGGGGGATAGTGTAGAAAGCCTTGGCGAGGTCAAAATAGGCTGTGTGAACCACCTTACCCTCGTCTATGGCTTTGGTGACTGCCTTAAAGAAGTCGATCAGTTTCAGGAGGCAGGATCTGCCTTTCACAAACCTGAACTGGGTGGGGCCCAGAGTTTGGAGTTTACCAATGTCTGTTTATGAGTTCCATGATGATACTTTCCATTGCCTTACAGACCAGGCTCATCAGGCTAACAGGGTGATAGTTCCTGGGATCACTGGTGCCCCCCCCCCTTTGTGGAGTGGGATAACTGTTGCTGTGCACCATTCAGTGGGAACAAAGCCTGACATGAGGCTATGATTGAACATGGTGCATAGGTGAGGAGCCAGTTCATTCTGAAGTTCATGTAAAACGCACCCTGGATTTTGTCCGGTCCCATGGATGCTGTGTTTTTGGCTTTAGAGAGTGCAGCTTTGACCTGTGTAGCTGTGTTTACAGGGACTCTGCATTCCTCCTGTATAGATATGGGCCCTACAGGGGGTGACAGGGGGGGTAAAGTTAACACTGAACCTATTTGCCAGGATGTTGGCAATATCAGTTGGTTCTGTAATTTTTGTGCTGTTGTGCTGTAACTCAGAGCAGATCTGGGTATTGCCATTGAGATTCTTGGCATAGCTATAAAATGCTTTGTGGTTGTCCCTAAAATCAGTGGCAATTTTATTTTCATAGCTAGCTTTGGAGGATCTTTGAAGGGATCTCACCTTCTTACTGAGGCTGACCAGGGAGCTCCTCCACTCATGGGATTTTACACTCTTTTTCAACAGTTTCTTCCTTCTGTTGTAGAGTTTATGGCAGGGGACCACCAGACTGGCTTCCTTTTTTTGGAGGATAGAATCTTGGTTCTGTTTGGGATAGCACGATCCATGCACTCGTGTAAGTGCTTATAGAATGCATTTGTATAGGATTCAACAGTTGTAACTGTGTTGTCCATTTGCATGGGTGTCATGAAGTTCGCCACTTCTGTCTTAAGAAGCATGAAGTTGGCTTTGGAGAAATGTTTTACTGTGATTTCCTTAATAGAGTTGGGGGTGAGATGTGGATATCTAGGGTGATTAGCTTATGGTCAGATCTGACCAACGAGGAGTTGACTTCAGGTGTGGAACACTGGTCACTCATGTTGGCAATGACTAGGTCTAGGATATTGTTGCCCCTGGTGGGGGTGTGGATAAGTTGATCCAAGCCATTGGAATTTATGAATTCCAAGAAGCGTTGAGCAAAGGAGTTGGTACATGAGTAGTTTTCCCAGTTAATGGTGGGGTAGCTGAAATCACCCATTATTAGGGTGTTTGGTTGAACCCCAATATTTTCCAGTATATCAAGAAAAGAGTGGAAATCCTGGGGCATGGTAGGGAATCTGTAGCAAGCTACAATTTGGATTGCAGTTTTGCCCAGAGTTAGTTACACTTGGATAATCTCGGCTGCATTATGCTGAGCAACTAGCCTGGAGGTGTACATATCCTTAATGAATATGGACACACCTCTGTCTTTGGTGTTGTGGTCCAGGTTAGCTGGCCGAAACGTGTGGTATGAATTATAGCCTGGTAATGCAGGGGTGCTCTCTGGAGCCTTGAACCAGGTCTCAGTTACTGCACAGATATCAATGTTCTCCATTTTAAGGAGTGCCTCAAGGGACTCCCTTTTGAGATTTAGACTTCTAGCATTGAGTAGCATTACCCTCAATTTTTGTGTGCCTGTTTCTGTTACAATGGTGAATTTGTCATTTGAACCCTGCCTAAAAAAAAGGCACTATAGGGGCGGCAAGAGCCTTAGCCAGTATCTGGAATCCCAGGGGTGACAGGTGCAGGCGATCTCTGGCAAAGCATTGTGGTCTGTTGACCATGTCATCCCAGGCAGAAAGATACTGGATCCCCTTAGAATGACACCAGAAGCTTTGCCAATTGTTGAAGTCAATCATTTTGTGCTTGTACTGTGGTATCATTCTGGGCGATTGCAGGATGCTACTCAGGGCTAGGGTCATACCTGCCTCGGCTACAAGATCAGAGAGCTCTTCCATGTCTCTTTTCATGTAGTCCAGGGAGGTACATCTTAGGTCATTCACACCAACATGGACAAATGACAGTCATATTTGTACTTGTTGTGGAGTGACCTGAGTGTGTGGGCTATGTGGCGGATCCTGGCACCCAACAGGCAGCTGACAGTAACCTTCTCCTTGTTTATCCTGGTGAGTAGGATATCAGTGCGTCTGGCTATAGAGTCACCTATGACTAGTGTGTTGGGTACATTGTTTTGTCTTATGGGTTGTGGTTGAGTGGCACACTGAGTCTGCAGGTGATGTGTCATTTGGATTGTGTTGAGGTGTGTACGTTGCTTGCGTTTCTGCTTTGGAGGTCTTTGTTGCTTGAGCAGATTATTACTGAGAGCCTACGTGAATGTTTTTGTGTTTTTATTTGTGGATTTTGGTGGTGTAGGTTTAGTGGGTGTATGTGATGAGTGTGGTGTAGTGCAAGTGTTTATTTTCTCCTCTCGACTGTCAAGTTCATTCTTGGTTGGAGAGAGCTTTACTTCCAGTTTGGCTAAGTGCATCTCTCACAGGTTGCAGTGTTCGGTGGTAGGAGGAGTGGGTTGTCTGTGTACATGAGGCAATTTCTACATTTCCCCAAGATGTCCAGATTCATCAGACAGACAGGAAAGAACACTGGGAGCTGATCCTTGCACATGCCTGAATAAAATACTATTTTCCTTTAGACTAGTGAAGAAAGTGAGTACAAGAGCTGTTTTTCTCTAAGCAAGTGAAGAAAGTACCAAAACTGTTTTCCTCTAGGTGATGAGGAAGGTTGAGTGCTGTAGTAATTAGTAGCTTATTTAGTGCTTACAAGTTCCGAACAAGTGCTGAGCATGAATAAACAAATTCCAGTGCTGAAACTAAGAATCTGTATCTGAACTAAACTAGTTACAGGAAAGAAACAAGTGCAAATGTGGGCTTTTAAATCAGAAAGTTGAGAGAGATGGAAAAACTGCTAAAACAGCCAATAACTACAATTTCTGGACCGGAAACCACTCCTTATGTGGTAGACAGGTTGCCTAGTGCGTACCACTCTCACTGATAAGCTAGCAGGCTTCCCTCCAACACAGACAGGCTTGGGGGACTCAGAAGCTTACAAACAGTCCTGGATATAGCAAATCTGTATCTGGACTAGACTAGTTACAGGAAAGGCAGGAAACAAGAGTAATGTTTTGTCTGTTACAGTTAAGTAGAACACAGGGAGATTATAGCAAAGTTTTTTTTTTACACAGTTGGGTTATCTGCCTCATGGCAGATTTAAGCCAGCAAATACTTTGAATTTTGATAGCACCAACTTCTCCAATAATCCTTTGCACTAGCTATGTGGCTTCAGAGTTTGACCTACAGAAAGCAAAGGCTCCATGTTTTGTCCATTAAGGCCATCCAGAAACTAAGGTACAATGACAGCTTGTAAGGAGGAAAGGAGAGTGGGATGTCAAGATGGATGGAGAATGACGAAGATCTTGGGGGGTTATGGTAGGTGCATAACTTTTGTGTCCTATGTAGTCTCCTGTCTTGTCAGTCAGGGTGGAGTACATAGCTACAGAAATTGATGGGTGGCATCAAAGCAGGATACTTCTGAGAATAGCAGAACCAAAGCTTGTTCAGATTATTGGCGATCATGTTTACTGTCTGACAAAGGTGCACATATTTAATCAAGTTCCTGCAACATATCGAAGGACAAATACTTGAAAGGATGCAACAGGTGGAAATCTAGTGAAATGAGCCCTTGGTTTGGCGGAGACCAACCTTTCAAAAACAAAGGTAGTGCAGGCCAAAAGACACTTGGGGAAGACTTTAGAAACCTAGGGTCCCAATTTTTGGAAAAAGTTTCTTTCTGTATGTACTGTGCGTGGGGAAGCAGAATCTGAGTTGCCAGTGAACATTCAAGGTATGCAAGGAATAGTCTCCTTTACTCAAATGGTTGGGAGAAAAAATTCACAGCTGTTATGATTTGGTTCAATGGTGACACAAACTACCTTAAGCACAAAGCTAGGATTAGATGTGTGAAACTCTTGTGGAGTATAAAAATTAAGGAGACTTGCATGACAGTGCCTGAAGTTCAGAACTTTGTCTGGCTGGAGGTTACAGCCACAAAAAATTCAGGATAAACTTTAGCCCTAAAGAATAGGAAGTTCAAAGGGAGACTTGTGTAAATACTTTCATCAAGATAATATCCCAGGGATGGGGTGGAAAAATTAGCTGCGCAAGAACTTACCATTGCAATATATATCCTCCTCTTCTCTGTTACAGTATTCCTTACATGAGGGAGTTGCTTGCCAAGGTGACAACCTAATGTCAGCCAGTATATCAAAGTCTTTACTACCCTAGGATACATGGTACATCTCATGTAGGCCACTATCAGAAGTCAGCCACAAGAAACGTACACATGCACCATCCAAAGAACTGAAGCCCCAGGCAGACAGTCTAAGGGAAAGAGGATCAATGTATCCAACAGTGTCAGGAAGTGGGGGAAGGAGGATGGGATAGAACACTGCAGAGAAGGACATCTATCATTATGGTAAGTTCTTACACAGCTAATCTATGTCCTATTCATCTGTTCCAGTATTCTTTACATGAGGGAGAATACAAAAGCTCATGCAGAAAGGGAGGAGGAAGTGAAGGAGGAACTCTCCAGGAAGAGATGGAGAATGGCCCTGGCAAATCCTGCCCCAGATGTGGAGATGGAACTCAGCTTATAATATTTAGGGAAGGTGTAGACAGATGTCCAGGTAGCTGCTTCTAAGATAGAGTTGGTGTCCACCCCTTTGAGGAACTCCCCCGAGGAAGATACTGCTCTTGTAGAGTGAGTTTTGACTAAGCCTGGAATAGCTTTACCATAGTGTTTATAGCAAAAGGCTATGGATTTGAAAATCAAATTGGAAATGGTCTGTTTGGACACAGGCAATCCCAGAGCCCTGGGGTGAAATGACAGTTGGTCTGCCTGTCTGTTTTTTCTCACAAACTCTGCACCATTGATGTACACACTCGAGGGAATTACAAAATGTTAGGGGCTGCTGTCATTTTGATACATCAGTATGTGCTAAAGGCTGAGGGTAGTGAGGAGGATAATGCTAGCAACTACCCCAGACTGAGGAGGAGGAAAAGAGTGTTCAGACCCAAGGTAACCTACCAGGGGCTACATGACCTGGAGATTGTAGATCACTACAGGGTGGACATGGACATACTTCAGCAACTCATCCAGCTGTGCTGGCCTCACCTCAGACCCAGAACCAACAGAGGAGAACCCATCCGAGTGAATACCAAGGTATGTGTAGCCTTAAGAAAACTAGCTACAGGTACTTTCCAAAGACCTACTGGGGACATCATGGGAGTCTCACAGGCATCTGCATCCAGGATACTCCACCAGTTCCTGGACGCCATGCTACCACATGCTAATGAGCACATTTACTTCCCCAGAACCTGTGATGAGTGGATCAACAATATACGCCTCTTCCACCATGTAGCAGACAACTTGGAGGTACTGGGTGCCATAAAATGCATGCACATCCACATCAAAGCACCACCCGGTGAGCAGGATAGGGTCTACATAAATTGCAAGGGCTTCTACTCCATCAACTGCCAAGTCGTGTGCAATGCCCAAGGCATTATCATGAATGTGTGTGCTGGCAGCCCTGGAAGCTATCATGACTCCCACATCTGGTATTCCTCACAGCTGTATCAGGGATTTGCCAGGGGGGACATCCCATATGGCCGTCTTTTGGGGAATGCTGGCTATGCACTGGAACCGTGGATGATGACACCCATCAGAAAAGCACATACACCCACTCAAGAATGCCATAATGAGGCACATGCACAAACCAGGATCATTATAGTACGTATGTTTGGGATGCTCAAGTCACGGTTTTGGTGCCTTGACAAATCTGGTGGAGCCTTGTAGTACTCTCCAGCCACATGTGCACACATTCATAGTATGTGCCATGATACACAATATGATCTTGCAGAAACAGCTGCAGCAGGAACAGAGCAGGGAAGGGTCACAAAGCTCCACCATTGCCAAGGTCCCACAGGCACAGAGGGCCTTGGAGGAGGAATCCCCTTAGCCAGCTCCTGTAGGCATACAGATGCGTGCCCAATATGCCCTAGCCTTGGCAAAGAGGCAATGAATAGCATGCACACTGACACTGTAGGCACCCAGGAACTGACACCTCTCTCTGACTCGAACACTCAGTAAAATGGATGGCACACACACATCACACTACCTGTAACTTACCATGTATAGGCAGTGTACTGGGTGCATCTGACATAGGCAGCCCACAAGCATCATCCACACAACTGCCGCAGGCACAAGGTAAGTCAGTCTTCTTAACAATAAATTAATGTATTAGTATGTTCTGGTAACATATCTATGGTATTGCTGCACGTATGCAAAGGAATGGGGTGGCCTACTGGGATAGCAGCAGACAACTGACATCTATGTGGGTCACCAGGAAATGTTTTGCCAATACTGGCCTCTCCACACTATGCAGTAGTGCCCAAGGTGACAAATACCACTGCAGTATGTGAGGGGGGCAACTAACTTGAGCGTCATATGTACAGGCATGGATGTCAGTATGAGGGTCCCTTTCTCATCCCTAACCCTCACCCAGCAAGTCAGCTATAGAAAACTATAAAAAAAAGTCTGGCAAAGGCCCACAAGTGGTGACAATGATGAAACACCCCCTACAAACTTACACAGTGATAGCACAGCAGGTCTTGCAGTTGCAGTAAGGCTCTGAAGGGTAAGAAGTCTGAAACCCAAATGTATGCCATTGCAGTCTGACTTGTGGTCTTTGGTGATGTGCCTCTAGTCTAAGGTTCAATGAGTTATGCATATGTGTGGCTAATATTGTCAGGATTTGGACAGCACTTACTCCCAGCTGTTGTGTTGTAGTGGCTAGGTACAGTGCTGTCTTTGACAGGGCCATGTTCAGAGAATTGCAGTGCCAACTATTATGCATGTCAGCTACACCTACTGTAGGAGATGTACACACTGTCCAGATGTCAATATCTGTTAATGCAGGAAAGCTGCACAGATCATGAACAGGGGGCCACACATATGGACAGTACACAGCTTGGAGTAACCTACACAGTGCCTACCATACCTCTCAATTGTGCAGACATATTGCAGAATGTCCAGAGGTTTGCATCATAATTGTAGTCTGTATAACATGAAATAGTGGTTGCCTTGCAGTTCATTGGCAGATCACGCAAGACTAATGTCAGAAAATAATGATAGATTGTAGTGCCAGACTGCATACCCATAGAAACATGCATGCTAATGCAAAACCTGTTATTGAATCACCTTTCTAGGTTTGTAAGACCAATACTTAAAAAATGGTCCCTACATTTAGGCCACCGCCTCCCCAATCACTTATGGCGTTGTCCAGATGTCTGGCCCTCAGAAGTTGAGGTACCTGAATGTCAGTTTACTGCCAGTGTATAAAAGGCTGCCACCTTTCTGTGTCAGCACTAATAACATGTCAGTGGCCAACAGCCATACCACTGGAATGGCACAGGTTGTCACAGAAGGAGCACAAGTATGCCTTGTATATCTGTTCTGCTTGTCCTATCATTGCATTTGCCTGCCAACTATTTGCCAAACAAGAAAGGGTCATGTCAAAACAGCAGTGGCAGACAGTGGGGAAGCAGATATCAAACCCATAAGAGCAAACAAACAATTACCAAACCAGTCTCCCAACTGTCTATGTTTGGCAGAACATGATTACCATCCTGTCCCCATGTGTGACCTTTGTCTGACTGTCATATTTTGGCTTTTGCAGATGTCAGTCTGTGATGGTATGTCTGTTAGGCCCACATGTACCATCATAATAACATATACCAACATAAACCATCTAAGGACCACAGCAAATGGAGTGGGGAAATGATGGAAAACCTGCTAAATAGGTACACTCAGAGGTCTGAAGTCCACAACCCTTTGTGCAATAAAATGACATGTACCACACCTACATCAGAATTACAAATATATAACAGCAACCACTGTGGCCAAAGCCTGTGACTGGACTACAGAAGGACAAAGAGACACACATAAGGGGAAGGGGAACCACCGGCAAGACAAATGGAGAATGTGCACACCAGAACAGATTGTGCAGTAACATAGGTGCCATGTAGTGTAAGGGGTCAGTAAACATCACCTGCAAATACACAATTCACACCCCTATGTAAGTGGAATGTCTGCAACAAAACAAATCTCAAACAATGGACACCTCAGAGGCAAAACATCACATGAGAACCCCACAAATCTACACACCGCAGACCATATAGACTCCACACAAAAGGGTCTTGCAAACACTGAGGCTTTACCCCAAACATCTAACCCACACAGATAGGCTAACAGCACTGTCCTTCTACCCTGTTCCATCCAGACCCTGGTGAGGTGACCCCTGTCTGGCATACAAGGCAATCCAGATCCTGCCTTGATGGGACTGTAGCACATCTGGAACTCAAGGCTCACTCCATCAACCTGTAGGCGCAGCATCAACCTAGACTGTGATATCAGTATGGCTTGTTGGTGTGACAAATATGTGTACCACACACTCCCCCATCTGTGGAATCCAGTCCTTGTCAACAGCAAGCAGAGTGTCTCAATACCCCTAGTGAAGTGCTCCCTGTATAAGTGCATGGGAAACACAGAAGACAGTCCTGTGATCCCACCTGTGTCCCTGCTGGACAGGGGCTCTGTGTACTGACATGTCTTAACATGGGCTACACTATCACCTGCATGGTTTATAAGGGCTTCATGGCCAATACCCTACTAACATCATAGCAAACCACCAATCTATACACAACTGTTTGTCAGTGGTTCACCATATTACTCTGTACTGCTCTGCCACTGACATACCTGGAAGTCACAGTGCTATGTGGGATATACTACACATATAATGGACATGTCTGACAGTAGAATGCACTCTGCACCCACACCCATATCTCCCAACCTCTGATAGCAAGACATCTGGACAAAGTCATAAATAAAAGTGGAACAAAGGATAGGATATGCGCATGTTGTAAATATTGCCCTTATACACTGAGAAAGTTGGTAGGATGAGGGGTTTTGCATTAGTGGTAATTGTCTAAAGGTTATGTAGTCTGCAACAGTAATGTCTGTCATTATTTTGTAAAGTCGGTCTTCAATTATATGCAACTAACTTGCCATAAAAACACAAGTTTACGTAGACTGGACAAACCGTCTAGGCAAACACCTGGACAATCTACCAAAAAATGTACATTTGAGAGGTATGGCCACACCTGGATATGACTTTTTAGGTAAGAAAGATACCACACAAGCAGGAGATCCCCACCCAAATTGCTGGACTGTTTACATAGCATCATCAGTCAACTGGCTATAGCCACACCTCCCAACTGGCCTTGTTGGGCAATAATGTATATAGCCAGGCTTATAATATGGGTCTGGGCATCATACATCTTGTATTCCTCTGGTAAAGCACTGTGATCATCTGAAGATGTCTGTCAGTAGGTAATGACATAATACATGGCAGTGTCAGATTATAGATATGTCAGAAAATGTCTGCTAAACAAACCCAGTACCCCTAGGAAAGTCCTGTTTACTTCTGAGATGTATGGCTGTAGCACACTAAACCCCAGATCAGAGTACACCTATCTCTGGAATGGGGTCCCACTCTCACTATAGAAAGTCACACTGGGCATGCTCCTAAGCTTAGAGAATCAGAGGCCATATTGGAACCCTTATTAGACTATATGACTGTATTTTGTATATATGTCTTTGCATACAGACAACTATGTACACCTTAACTGTCCCTACACACACCCATCAGACAGTATTACCCTCAGCTAGTTGTAGGTAGCCCATATGTGATAAATCTGCATCTGTTGCATGTGATACACAGACATGTATATGGGCAAAAGATAACAATATGTCAAGCATACACACACAAAGATGTGGGAAAGTGAGAGACAGAAAGTGATAGTGAGAGAGACACAGGAGGACACACACAGAGTGAGTCACACACAGATACCCTGGAAAGGCATGGAGTGATGTCCTGCTGCAGACAGTGGCATGCCTGTCATAACCAGTGGCATGTGCCAGGATGAAGGTGAGCCCCATTGTGTAACAGTACTGAGGTGGGGGTTATAATATCACATCACCTGCCTGTGTGTGTGTGTGTGTGTGTGTGTGTGTGTGCGTGTGTGTGCGTGTGTGTGCGTGTGTGTGTGTGTGTGTGTGTGTGTGTGTGTGTGTGTGTGTGTGTGTGTGTGTGTGTGTGTGTGTGTGTGTGTGTGTGTGTGTGTGTGTGTGTGTGTGTGTGTGTGTGTGTTTGTCTGTAGGTCTAAGTATTAGGAGGATGTTCCCACTCAGTACACTTCCCATTGCCCTACTTCACAAGATCTGCTGCTGTCATTCACCTTAGAAGTGCCATTAGACACCTATCGGCCCAAGAAGCTCTGTAGCACATGTGATAACTGCATAACACTGTAGTACAAATAACTAGATAGGTAGGGATTCTAATTTCAATCCTGGCAAATATAAGTGTGTGTGTGAGGGTGAAGAAGTGTGTATTTGTTTGCAGGTGAAACAGTTTTAGGCCATTCCCACTCCCACTTCCCAGTGCCCTAATTTAGCAGTCCTGTTGATGTCATTCCCCTTAGAAGTACCTTTGCACAGCCCCAGCTGTATAAGCTCCGTGGTGTGTGCAATAACTATGTAACAATATAATAGAAATAACTAGATAGGTAGGGGTTCCATTCCCATTTCTGGCAAGTGTGTGTGTGTGTGTGTGTGTGTGTGTGTGTGTGTGTGTGTGTGTGTGTGTGTGTGTGTGTGTGTGTGTGTGTGTGTGTGTGTGTGTAAGTGTGTATGTTTATAGGATGATGTATTTTGAGGACCTTCCCACCCACAACACTTCCAGTGCCCTACATTAGCCATCCTGTTGATCTCATTCCCCTTAGAAGTACCTTTGCACACCCAGCTTTGTGGCACATGCAATAACTATGTAACAGTATAGTACAAATAGCTGGATAAGCAGTGGTTCTATTCCCAATTCTGGCAAATGTGCGTATGTATGTGTGTAGGTTGAAGTCTTTTGAAGACTTTCCCACCCAGTACACATCCCAGTGCCCAACTTTAGCAGTCCTGCTGATGTCATTCACCTTAGAAGCACCTTTGAGCACATGACAGCCCTATAAGCTCTGTAGTACTTGTGATAACTGCATAACACTATAATACAAATAGCTAGATAGGCAGGGGTTCTACTCTCAAGTACAGAAAATGTGTGTGTGTATAAGTATATGTGCAAAAGTGTGTTTGTTTGTAGGATGAAGTATTTTGAGGACTTTCCCACCCAGTGCCCTACTTTAGCAGTCCTGCTGATGTCATTCACCTTAGAAGTACCTTTCACCACTTGTCAGCTCTATAAACTTTGTATCATGTGTGATAATGGCATAACACTATAATACAAATAACTGGATAGGCAGGGGTTCTACTTTCAAGTCTGGCATATGTCTGTGTGTGTGTGTTTGTGTGTGTGTGTGTGTGTGTGTGTGTGTGTGTGTGTGTGTGTGTGTGTGTGTGTGTGTGTGTGTGTGTGTGTTTGTGTGTGTAAGTATATGTGCAAGAGTCTGTAAGTGTCTATGTTTGTAGGATGAAGTATTTTGAGCACTTTCCTACCCAGTGCCCTACTTTAACAATCCTGCTGATGTCATTCACCCTAGAAGTACCTTTGGCACTTGTAAACGTGTAAGCTCTGTAGCGGATGTGATAACTGTGTAACACTATAGCACAAATTACTAGCTAGGCAGGAGTTCTATTCTCAGACCTGGCAAATACGTGTATAAGTGTATGTACAAGAGTTTGTAAGTGTATATGTTTGTAGGACAAAATATTTTGAGGACTTTCACACCTACAACACTTCCCAGTGCTCTACTTTAGCAGTCCTGCTGATGTCATTGATCTTAGAAGTACCTTTGGGCAGCATTCAGCCCCATAAGCTCCGTGGCACATGTAATTACTATGTAACAGTATAGTACGGATAACTAGATATGCAGTGGTTCTGCACTCAGTTGTGGCAAATGTGTGTGAAGGTGTTTGTGTGTATGTTTGTAGGGTAATGTATTTTGATGCCCTTTCCAACCAGTACATTTCCCATTGCCATACTTTACAAGGGCTCTTGATGTAATCACCTTAGACATACTTTGCAACACTGTTCAATCCTGTAACCTCCGTGGCACATGTGATAACTGGGCAACACTGTAATATAAATAACTAGATAGGTAGGGGTTCTAATCTCAATACTGGCAACTGTGATACTGTGTGAGTGTGTGAGATCACATAAGTGTGTGTGTGTTTGGGTTTGACTCATATCTTCTGCAGGTGTGGGTTATATTATTTTGAGGCATGTACCACCCAGTACATGTCCCATTGCCCTACTTTACAAGGCCTGCTGATGTAATTTACCCTAGATGTACCTGTATACACTTGTCAGCCATCTAAGCTCTGTGGCATGTGCAATAACTGCATACCACTATAGTGGAAATAGATAGGTAGGGGTTCTAATATCAATACCGACAACTATAGTAGAGTGTGAATCTTATCCCCTGGGGCTGTTATATATGTAGCTTATGCCATTTTAAGGCCTGCTGACCCCCTACCCATGACATTATTTTAAAGACCCTGTTAATTGCATCTGCCTCACATGCACCATGTAACACTCTACAGCCGATATCCATCATCTGTACAGATGTACATGGGATAGCCACATGTTTGCAACCTATATGTGGTCTGTGTTCCCTGACAATGAGCATTCCTGTGATATCATTGCTAAATATGTTACCATACTGACACTCATGCCAGCATCAGACATCGCACCTAAATGACACATAGTGCTGATACAAAGTCTGTCACACTATCACTTATGCAGGTATGTAGGAGCAGTAGATGAGACCAGTCGCTATGTCTTGTGGATTATCCCACCATCATGAAGGCATTTGCAATAAACTGTTGTAAGAGGTTGTGTATTATGTCCCAGGCATATAATGTATGTGGAGCATGGCATGTGTACGAAGCACTATAGTACATACAAGTGGATATGTAGGGTTACTAATATATCTATTAGCAACTGTGTATGTGTTTCTGTATGCACAGCCCCTGTGGCTGTCTTCAGTAGGTGTATGTGATGGCTATATTATTTTGTGTGCCTCTTCCACTCTGTGAACTCCCTCATTGCCAACCTAGTGTAAGCCCATACAGATGTCATCCACTGTACAATCAGTTACACAGTTTCTACCACCAAGCCACTGTGGTGCAATGGTCGTATCACTGTGTATTGTACATTAATAGATGGGTAGGTCATCTACTGTGATAAGTGTCACCTCCATGTGCATGTGTGTCTCAGTGCATGTCCCCATGCTGCAGCGTGCGTGTGTACGTGTGTGAGATGGCTCTAACATGTTAAGGGCCTCTAAACCCACCATTGCCAATCCTAACAGTCCCTGCAACTGTCACCCACTTCAATAGTAGTGGCAAACACTGCCACACTACAGTACCACTGTGTTATCTGTGTTATGTATCTAGCACTATCATTAGTAAGACTGTGCAGGTAGGGGCTGTGCTCAGCCCTTCATCAGCTGCCCAATGTACAGAACTATGACTCTGTGTGCACTACCAGCATGAGAGGACAGACATGCATATGAGATAGCAGACACACATGCTGGTGATTGTCAGGTTAGACTAACACAGCCTGACCTGTGTCAGGAATACATACCCTAAACCTGTCATACACAGTACCAGGCAAACCCTCATCAACTGCATGACGGTCGAATGGATGTGACAGAAATGGCAGGGGCAACAGTTGCTGATAGCTGAATTTGTTGCAGTGAATGCAATGACTGAGCTGGTGAGGGACCTAGTGCCAGTACTCAAGTAACTTCCTCTGTATGTGTGAGCCTCCTGTCCTACAGAACACTCAGGTGACATGTATGCAGGCTAGGTGGCTGTGTCAAGAGTATGTATGCAAGGTCACACTGTCTGACACAATTTCCCCACACACACTGTTACATGTAAACACACCTGGTAAACATGTACATGTACAGCTGTACCTTGGCTATGAAAAGATGACTGTGTTTCCACTCTGCCTTACTCATTATTGCTGCTATCAGCAGGCCCACAGCCTGCAGACACAAAGACACCTGGAACACAACCAGAATACAGTAAGTGACACTACAGACATCAACAGTACTAACAGCAATAGTGTATCATAGCTAACAAGGTACATACACCTTGATGTGCACCCATAACTACTGCCAGCAGACAGCATCTTACACAGCATGAAATTGCTACACTGTACCATAGTCATCCTGTGCATCAGACCGATATGAACATGTCCGTGCTTCGATGGTATGCAATAACAGGATTTTGGCACACTTATCATCACATGGGCAGAGTGTGGTGTTGGATTGCCAGAGGCCTAAGCTGGGCCATATGGCTGACATTATATGTGTGTGTGTGTGTGTGTGTGTGTGTGTGTGTGTGTGTGTGTGTGTGTGTGTGTGTGTGTGTGTGTGTGTGTGTGTGTGTGTGTGTGAGTGTCTGGAGAGGTGATGTCCAACTGGGCCATGCCGAGGAGCTGTGCTTGTCTGGTGGTGACTGACCTGGGACAGGTATGTGTGAATGTCGTTCTGCACACCTGCAAGCAATGTGGATGCCCAACACAGGGCTATGT
Source organism: Protopterus annectens (assembly GCF_019279795.1). Classification (NCBI taxonomy): domain Eukaryota; kingdom Metazoa; phylum Chordata; order Ceratodontiformes; family Protopteridae; genus Protopterus; species Protopterus annectens. The sequence continues at coordinate 1,423,005,398 of NC_056732.1, forward strand.
TGGACAGCTGTGGACCGTACATGGCAGGATGTATGGTTCACTATCTCCCAGCAGGAATGTGGTAACTGGTTCTGCCAGGAGTACCACTGGCACCACCAGGCCCAAGGACAGATGCAGTACTACTCCTTGATGGTGACTGCTGTCTGCTGGACTCCCATTGCTGATGGGAATGGCCAGCACAACATACCTATGGCCTTCTCCGGTGGTGTGGACAGCACCCTCCCTTCAGTAGTGCTGTTGGAACTGCCAGTATGGGACTGTGAATGTGCATGGCCATGTGGGCACACAGCTGATCATGCTGCTGACCTATGTCCACCTTACTGATACCCTACTCCCACCACATGCTCAAGCACAGACATTGTATGGTTGAGCAGTGACAATGTTTCTCCCCACTGTCCATCCACAACATTGGCAAGATTATGTATGGACGCACAACTGCTTTGGAGGTTGTCACTCATGGCAGGGAGCACTGCATTCATGACCCTAAACATCTGTCTAGTGTTGCAGTCAGTACTCCCCTGTGACTCCATGATGGACTGTAACATATGTCTGGTGAAACTTGGGGTGGCACTTGCAAAAGGGGCTTGATGGGCAGCATTCCTCTGTTGAGCACCCTTGTCTATCTGCGTGTGTGTGACCTCACCTGGTCTCCCTGTGGCTGGTGTCAACACTCATATTCACCATACTCAACACACTAACCTGTTCCATGCCAGCACCCTTAACCTGGCATAATAAAACCTTTCTTACTATATTAGATGAACATGCTCCCATCCGTTCTATTATTCGAAAATATAAATATAATACAGCTCACAGGAGAACCTCCAAAGACCCCATTGATCACCTTAACTACAAACAAAAAGAAACATGACAAAACTAAGCTATCATAAAAAACAAAAAAAAGAACTATTACATCCACCTACAGCCTCCCTCCCAAAATCCCAATAAATTTGGAGATCTATTAACACTCTTCTTTTGAAAAACTGTAACTCCTCCCTAATCCTATTGGTTCCTGCCCACCCCCCTCTCAAACAGCTAAGCTAATTAATTTTTTTACTTACTATCTAACCTATATTTAAACACCTAGCACAACAAACCCCCAACCCCTCTTTTATTGTAGCCCCCAAAACACCCCCTCCACTTATGCAGCTAAAACCTATACCCTACTTCCTATATTTTAAATTATTGCTTTCAGCCCTTCAGCTTCCACCCCTTCAGTTGACAATCTCCCAGCTGAATCCAGTGCCAAAGCCAACCAAATTGCCTACCTACTAATAAATAATATAAATAAATAGAACCATAACAGAACCTACCATACCTTCTCTCACACATCACACCATTCAAAGGTGGCGAAAGGTTTGATTATCTATTTGAATACTCTAACTACCCTCCTGCTAGCAACTGCATCTCCATATTGCAAAAATAAATCCATAAACATCCATAAAATCACTTTAAACAATCTCCTAGCTAACAATCTCAACGAAGCGGCTCCATAGTACCACTACAGCCTTATTATCATATTGTGACACTCTTACCTAGTCACCAATGGATACCATTCTTAACAACCGTGAATAACTGTCTAAACTCGTCAGCATTCTTTGAGACCTGTCTAAACATCCTCCTTCATGGTGAATCCAACTCCTGATCTATCTGTATTAATTGCTTACTTGGTTGATACCTCAAAACAGGACAACTTTCCTAACCACGGAAGCTAGATCTACCATAGCAAGAACACATCTTATCTCCACTTCCTTTGTATGCTTCCCCTTTATACTCTATCATCTAAGCATAACAATAAAAAGTCAACAAAACACACTAACACACATGCTTCTGCCATTTTGCCACTCTCCATATAACACATAAGCCCTTCGCTCTTCCAATAAATTATGATTAAAACATCTCTATCAAAAGAATACAGCAGGAGATCTATTTTTTTTCCAACTCTGTTGTTAAAATCTAGGACTCAACTTCCTACTACAGATCAGACTTCCACTACACTCCCCTTTAACCCATTATAGGGACTACCTTATAAATACCTGTTCTCTTCTACTACACTTGACACTTGCTTTTTGAAATTTAATTCTTCTCTCCCTTTCTCTCACATATCTGTGCTTTAACCACTTCCTTGTCTCTCTATCTTTTTTTTTTTTTGCAAGTTTTTTTCTTATTTTACTTTTACTTTTTTTTTTGTTGTTTTTCTTTTTTTTTTTTAATTTACATATATATATTTTTTCAGTTTTTTTTTTTTTTTTATTGTTTTAGAGTAGTGGAGCTTTTCTCCTCAGGCCTCCATGGAAAATGGACCAGTTGGAATGGACTTAGCCCAAAAAACAATAAAAAAAAAATAAATAAATTATCTGTGGCTGCTGGGGACTGGGCATGTGTGGGCATACTGGCTGTGTTGGGGGACATGCTGGTTGAAAGTGGGATACCAAATAATGGCACTGATCCAGGCACTGACAAATCCACCTTTGCCTCACTATGATCACCATCATCATGGGAGTCCACTAAGACACTGACGTCAGGTTGTGAGGGGAAGGGACAACAATCCCGGTGTTGAAACCATTGCCCTGAAAAAATGCGGTGGTGACTATAAGAATTATAATGAGAGTTGTGAGTTGTTTTGGATTATAACCTTGCACACAGATAAGTACCCTGGTATAAATGGAAAAATTTCCATTAAACCTATTATAAAAGCAAGATCACTCTAAATGATTTTAATATTTTATTGAAGGCTTGTTCTTATTGGTTGTTTTGAATTAATTGTCTATGTGAACTATTATATATTATGTCAATGGTTTGTATTTCTTGGTCTGATGAAACACAATATTCTGTGTGAAAGCGCTTACCATTTATATTAAAACTGCTACTTTTATGCCTTTGACTGTGTCTTAGTGCCTATCAGTTTTGTTTTTTACATTGTATTGGTTTGTAGGCACTGTTTATTCCTTGGGGGTGTTCTTCTTTCTTCATATGTAAATTAATACCCTGCAGTATTGTTTGCTGATACACACACACACACACACACACACACACACACACACACACACACACACACACACACACACACACACACACACAGCACACTCCTGGTATAGTCTGGTACAGCTTTGACACCTATGGGCCCTTCAGGGCAGACCTTATGGTAATTCTGCCTGCTGCAACCAATCTCTTTCACTGCTACTGTCAGGCCCACAACAAAGGTTGACAAATCCTACTGTGTGATGAGCATGATAGTAGCAAAATGGTAATTGTGGCCAAGACCAAGGCTATTGGAGTGATCTATACAGTGTCACCAAGTGCATATGCATGTACTGTAAGAGCTGACTTACTGCTATACAGACCACACACAATGACAAGGTTTAACAATATGTGATGATAACTGATGAGGGGACAAGACTATACACTATCACTGCAGAACATACACAGTTCAGACTCACAGGGATTCATTTCAGACAACATGACAGGACAGTCTACAATACATACAGGAAACATGTAAAGTGGTAGGTGCATAGCCTCATAAGATGGTACCAGCTTATTGGCCCTGATGCCCTCATATGCCTGACCCAGAGTTCTGCCTATACCCTTTCCAAGCCAGCACCTGTTTCCCCTGTCCAGCTGGGACACATGTGGGATCCCAGAGGTGTCTCATCCATTTACCATGTAGTCATCCAGCTTCTTCTTCAAGAGGGTTATACATGTACTCTGCTAGACATGGGGAGGGAGTGTATTTTACAGACAGTGTATTGTGTGGGACACTATATTCTCCCACCAAGTACTATACATGTCATAGACCAGGTGAGGGCCTTGCATGCATGATGCATGAGTGCAATTTATCTTACAGATATGCAGAAACACCATCAAGGCTGGTTTAGACATGGCCTTGTATGCCAAAAACAGGTCACCTATAACCAGTCTGTATGAGATTGAGTATAGAGATTGAGTACCTGCATAGGATAGATATTGCAGACCCTGGAATTGCCTGGTCAGGAACCTCTGTGGTCTCTGCAACTGCTGCATTTGCTTGGCAACGTACATGCCAAAGGAGCCATTGTACTTGGTAAAGCATCTGATAAGGGTGGAGTACAGGGATGTTGTGGCCTCCTGGTTCCCGGATGACATACCCATATTTGTGAGGTGGATCATGTAGACAGCCTTCCATAGAATGGGGCCCAAATGGTGCAAAACTATCAGGTTGCTACCAAGCTTGGGGCACAAGTTGCCTCATACTTGATTGCATGCTCAGTACATTATTACTGTCATAATTAGTGTGGATGGCATCTGCTACAGCAGGGAGAATGATGCCTCTCCTGGCAGTTTGCGGAAATGCTTCTTGCACCAGTCAATAATTGGGTGAGGGCCTCTTGGGTGATGCTCACATCAGTAGGGGAATGTAAGACAGTGGCCAGCCTGCAAGCACCTGTACACCTGGTCAGCCACAGACCACGGATTTTGTCCTGTGCCTCAGATATGTATCTCAAACAGAAGAGGCCCTCAGACTGATCCTTGGGGTACACCACTTTGGAAGACTCTATTACTGGAGGTGAGTTCCACTAATTTGACTGAGTGTGTACTATCAGTGTGCAGGTTAGCTACCCATCTGGTAACATACAGGTTGGTGTCTAGCTGTGTAGGCATATGTATCCTGGCCACCTGGGGATTATTGTGAGAGAATTGGCCTAGGTAAAGGTAGGCATTGTTCACTATCTTCCCCTCATCCTTATGTTTGTTGACTGCTTCAGAGAGGTCGACCATGTTTAACAGGCCTGATCTCTCTTTGACAATACCATGCTGTGTGGGCTCAGGCATTTTGAGGTTGCCGATCTCCCTGATCATAATGTCCATGATATTGTCTTCCATGCCCTTGCAAAGCAGGCTAGTTAGGCTGATTTGCATATGATTTGATGGGTCGGTGGATTGCTCTAACTTTGTGTATAGGGATGACATTGGCTATACTCTGTGCAGATGGGATGACACATGTGCTCAGGCTGTGGTTGCCTACAGTGTGGAATGAATCTCAGAACTCATGCCTGTGTTCATGTAGGATGCAGCCAAGGATGGTATCAGGCCTATGGAGACTTCTGTGTGTTACCTTTGAGAGGGTATTACGAACCTGCTTCCTAATGATGAGGGGAGTTGGGCAGGTGCTGCGCATGCACATGAGTACCAATGGGTGGACAGGGGGGTGATGTGTACACTTCACCTCTCTGCAGCTGGTTACCTACATCTATGCCGTATGTGAATGTGGTGCTACAGACCACCACTACAGAGCAGGTTTGTGTGTTGCCTCTGGGATTGCAGACACATTTGTGGAAGGCTTAGTGATTGGGCTTGGTGGATGTGTCCAATTTGCACTCAAAGATAGCCTTAGGGTAATTCACCTGCAACCTTATTTGCTTGTGCAAATCAAGGTGACATTGGTTCCAATAAGGCACCTGTTCCTTCTTGGCCCTGTCCAGCAATTAGTTCCACCTGTTATGGTATTTGTGTATTGCTGCTCTCCACCATGGACATTTGCCCTACCTTGAGAGAGATGATGTTGTCCTGTAAGGTATTGCTGAGTCCATACAGCTATGTAGGCACCACATAGAATTGCGGTGTGGGCCTGGACACTACTGCTAGTTCCAACTGATGTTATTTTGGCTATAAAGATACCTCTGCCTGCTCTGGGGAGATTTATAGTCATTTATGAAAAGTTAATTTTGTTTGACTCTGACAAGGGAGGGGTAGGGGAGATGGTGACCTGAACAGTGATGGCTATGTGGTCAGATATTTATCAGGAGGATGACACTGTAGGAGTGCTACAGTGGTTACCCATGTTGGTTAGGACCAGGTACAGGTTATTTTCACCTGTTGTAGTAGTGTTCACCGGCTGATCCACTGCATTGCCATTGACAAACCCGAGGAATCTCTGTGCATTCATGTTCAGGTGGCATATGTCATGCACACTATGGTTGGGTAGTTGAAGTCACCCAGGAGCAGGGTAGATGATTGAATACTGACAGATTCCAGCAAGTCCCAGTAGGTGTGATGGGTGTCCATAGTAATGGTTGGAGGCCTGTAGCTAGCTGTGATTTGAGTAGGTGTTTTGTTAACTATTAACTGCACTCGGGATGTCTCCCATGTGTCATGCTATTTGTCCAGCTTGGAGGTGTGTATGTGTACGTTATGTTCAACACTCCACCTCCTGTGGCTTTGTAGCCCTCCATTTGGGGTCTACACGTATGATGGGATGAGTAACCTGGCAAGGTTAGTGTGCTCTCCACAGCAACAAAGCAGGTGTTATTGATTGCACAAATGTCAGCATCCTACAGGACAAGATATGCGTGCACTGACATAGGTTTCATGCTAAGACACCTAGCTCCTGTTAGAGCAAGACATCTGCACAAGGGCACAAGTCACTGCTGGGCAAAGGCCAGAAAATAATGTCACTTTATGAATCTAACTGAATCACATGTAGTTGCCAGCAAAGATGGTGTCACATTCACAGGTCTACTCCGCAGGATATGACTTCTGACAATCAAATGTATGCTACGTTATGACTTCAGTCTTTGATAGGTTGCCAGTGATGTGCCAGACAATACACAACTGTATGAGGCATTGACTACAAATATGAGGCAGATATGGTCAGTCTGCAAAACTCTGGACAGTTGTCAGGTATGGGCTCAGTATATAACATACAGTTCAGTACACACTTCTGCACCTGTTGTGTACTATGCACATACCCTTTATAAGTCTCTTACATTTGTAGGACAAGAAAATATATCATAGTAGCATTCACAGGTGACATATAAATATGTACAACATCCCAGGTAGCTGGCCTAGCAGTGCCACACTCAGTATTGCACAACAGACACTCCAGTAGTAGTCATATATGAGCTGGCCTTTGCTGGGGTGACTCAGAGGCCAGAGATGTAATCCATGTCAATGCAGACAGGGCAAGCAGGAATGGCTATAGGTGGTGGACAACAGCATGTGAGTCCAGCAGGTCTTGTTGCGACCTAGTGTTTAATGTCCTATTTGACATTATTGCATTCCCCCTTCTGCATTCCCTTACAAGCTAACATGATTGACATACCTGTTATAGTGCTGACGAGTTTCCTCAGAATTCTGCAAATGGTTAGGTTTGTGCAGTCACAGTCTTTGTTTAGATGGGTTCAGATCTGAGTTGCATAGGTAGCACCTTGCCTTTTGTAGGTAATGCTCATGAGCAGGTGATGGCCTGTGCACAAACTGATGTCTCCCACTTGCTACTTGCATCCAGAGCAGCTGTGGTGTCTTTCCATTAGGCAATGCCATAGCAACAATGCTATAATTAAGTCTTTCATGTGGGACTTACCCCTTTTCCTTGATTGTGTGGGGACATTATGGAGGTGTGGGGGCTACAGCTTCACAGACAGCAGGTGGAAATACCTCTCTGGACAAGACATGTGAAGACAGCCCAACAACATTGAGGACACAGCTTCAGAATTGGGTACAGCTTGTAAGTAAGTATTGCTGTTAGAGGATTGCTAGATTAACAGGGTTTGTCTGAACATGCATTTTCTGCGTGACATGACATCTGACAGTGATATGTCTCTGACATACCTCTCAATTATCAAGATGTCCACAGAGTGCCCAGAGGTTTTCCTGCTATGTTTTGTCTGTTCCTCAAACAACTTTTGTTTTTCTGAAATCAGTAGGATAATGTGAGCATTGTAGTCAGTACATGTTGACATCCATTAGTGTATCAGACATCATATCCTTCAGGAATGTTATGTTACAACAAACCCTGTAACACCAGCCACTGTTTCAGTTTGTAACACCATTATGTGAGATATGCCCCTCTTTCTGGCCCCCTGTACCCCAAGTATGTCATGTTTTGTCCTGATGTCTTGCAGTAAGAGATTCAGGGGTATGGTATATCATTATTTAGTGACTGCACTTCTGGTATCATCCCAGTGACTTAGCAGACTCCTGGAAGTGGTATGCAGCAGTGGCCATAAATATGGTCCCATACCCTGGACATTCTGTGGAAATCTATACATTTGATAGTTATGTATGTCTGGCCATTGTTAACAGACTGCCATGCTTGTGTAGCAGTGTTGTGTTTAAATGTTTGTTGGGCTCAGTAGGGAGATTAGCAGATATGAGTGTCATAGCTCCTTTTCTATCTGACTGTGCATCCTGCTACAGTTGCTAGTGGTCTGTCAGGTGTATATGTTTGTAGGGGCAGATTGAGAAATGTCCTGTAACACAGGATTCCCAGTAGACTGTGAGTTGGGGCAGTATATGTCAGTGTAGTGTGAGACTGGCAATCAGGATATGTTTGTTCTACTCTAGAGTTCATTTGGAGTACTGGTATGTTGCTCTGCCTGTGGTGCAAATGGTTCTGGATGGAAATTTATACACAAGTATCTGCTTTTCCTACAGTTCCATCCCTGTAGTGCATGCTATATTTGGAAATACATGGGTAATTCCGCAGAGCTGATTTGAGGTAGTGTCATGTTGGTCTTACTGTGGTTCAGAGGGTGCTGGCTGAAATGTTTGGCAGCTCTCAGTGTTTTTTCTCTTCTGTTACATGACTGCAGACATACCTCTCCACTGTCCAAATGTGTGGCTTATATGTCTGGTCTGTTCCCCATAACAGTTTTGAGTTTCTGAGAAATCACTGGTATGATGTGAGCATTGACATCAGTAAATAATGACATTCATCTGTGTTTCAGACCTGGAATCTATCAGAAATTATATGTTAAATCAAACCATGCTACTCTATCAGACTTCTACACGTATACCAGCCATATTTCAAAGATGTCACTATTGTTTGCCCTTTATCCCCCCACTTTGCCAGGCTTTTTGAAGATGTCTTGCAGTAAGAGGTTGGTTTTATATATATATATATATATATATATATATATATATATATATATATATATATATATATATATATAAATATATTTTACTTACCCGTCACTCACTTGCCCTAGATGAAAGCACCAACAAATACAGAAGACCGACATCCAGAACACCGACTTCCCACATGAGGAACTAACTGCTTGGCCATCCTGAACAAAAACAATTAAGGAAACTAAGCAAAACTTCGCCCCCACTCCCCCCTAACTGAATATACTAACTCCAAGATCGCACTACCATGTGGGGAGGGGGCAAAGTTCAACAGGATGGCCAAGAGGTTACTTACCTCGCTTGCAAAGTCGGTGTTCCAGATGTTGGTCTTATGAAGTTGTTGCTTTTGTCTGGCAAACTTCAGTGTGGGTTAAGTAAAAGTTTCGTCAACTGAATGATATTTTTGTAAAAGCATTACAAATTCTCGCAGCTCAGATGGTGTAGCGGTACTTTGCTGTAATTGGAGTGCACAGCAAAGCTGATTATTTTGTTGCTGGGCAGAACAAGGACTGATGGAGGCAGAGTTATTAAGGCACTTTTAAACAGATGTAAGCAGGTTTGCATGGTTTTGCATGGAGCTAAGCATTGCTAACAAATGGTTAAACCCTTTTTCCATCATTGGACCATTTTGAAAATGCTAAGCTCAGCTAAGCAGTGCGCAAATCTGCTAAGCTGGATTGAAAAGTGCTTAAAGGGGTAATTGCTGAGCATTGCTTAACAGTGGACATATCTATTTAGTTGAGCTGACTGCTGCTTAGCATTCACATTTAAGCAATGCTTACACTGACTAAGCATAGCTGAGCACTGCTAACCATTGCTCAATTTTCATTTAAAAAAATATCAGGATAATGACATCATTAATCATTACTGGCATATTAGTAAGTGTATATGATTTACTTTTCATGACATCCCTCTTTGTGCTTTTATTACATCACCATGGGGTGTGCCTGTACTGTATGGAACACTTGTGTATACAAGGGTGATTTCACATGTTATATGCAGTTACACTTACATTTTAGACCAGCTACATTACCCTGGTTGACAAATATCAATTACTACATAATTTAAAATTAAAATAATAATTCTAACACTGCTTTCCCATGTAAAAATAAAGTGCCTGTCTTGGTACTTGAATGCCTGCATGCAAAGCCGGGACTCTAACCACTTCGCTATCTCAGCATGAGGATTTCAGCTGTATATTTTTATTTATCTCCTATGTGATCTTTAAGCAATGCTGAGGAGAGGGCCATAACATGCACACCCACTCAGCTACTCCTAAACATACCTTAGAATGGAAAAAATATATAAATTCATAAGCCCACTTTATTTACATGTATCTGTATGCCTTGTCAGTTAGAGTAAGGGAATTATAAAGGGACACACAGGGACAGATTTTAATTATTGGTCTTACAAAGTTAGGAAGTGTGATAGCAAATCATTGGCAAATCACTCGAGGTTTAAGTCAGAACATACTGACAGACATTTGGATTTCAGGCTTCATACCTTTCAGGAAATCTGTGCTACTGCCAAACTGTTATTATTGAAATAACACAAGCAAAAAGAAAAAAGATTTGTGCAAGGGAACCACGTTCCTATAATCACATATAACAGCAAACTGAAAAGTCCCATAAACAGGAACGTGGAGGCTTGGTCAATCCGACACTCACTTTACGTGCATTTAAACAAATCCACTGTAAACCAATGAATTAAAATCCAAGTAAAAAAGAGAATGGCAGAAAGTCTAAATATAGCACAAGGATGAAAGTCCACGAAAACTCCAAAATGCAAGGAATGTTCTTTATTACATGCAGTAGGCGCTTTCACCAAAACGGCTTCATCAGACTGTGACAGCATGCATATTCGACAGTCCTTAAATACCATCATTAATTAATAACAGGGCGTTGTTATATTATACAATTATATCATTTAAAACATTTTAAAATGGCAATAAATGTTAAAAAACATACAGTGTAAAAATATGACATATAAAAAGCTGCAATACTATAACACATCTATACTATCTAACGTAATACACTTCTAAAACTTCATTTATTTAAGACTCTACATAACTTCCTTCTTTTTAAAACTGCTTGAAGGCTAACCTTATCATTCAAACCAGGACTTGAATCTGCTTTGCATCTAATGATCCATCTGAGTTCCATCTCAAGTGTGTAGGCTTCCACACCCCCCCCCCTCAAAGTGGTATAAATATTCTGTAAAACAAAAAACGTAATGTGTTTTTATTAATAACAATACTATGTTTGAACAACCTGTTACAGGACAATTTTTTTCCTTCTCCACAGGGACTAACTGTAGGTCTAAAAATGTGATATATCTTGCTACCTGCACTGCCTGTTCAGCGTTTTACATAGGTAAGACCAACAGGCAGTTGAGAGAGAGAATTAGGGAACACGTTTACAAAATGAGAGTAGGGGATGTTGCTAATGCATTAGCAAAACATCAGATGATGGCAGGTAATGCACATACTTTTACGTTTTTTGTTTAAGGACTGTCGAATATGCATGCTGTCACAGTCTGATGAAGCCGTTTTGGTGAAAGTGCTTACTGCATGTAATAAAGAACGTTCCTTGCATTTTAGAGTTTTCGTGGACTTTCATCCTTGTGTTATATTTAGACTTTCTGCCATTCTCTTTTTTACTTGGATTTTAATTCATTGGTTTACAGTGGATTTGTTTAAATGCATAAAGTGAGTGTCGGATTGACCAAGCCTCCACGTTCCTGTTTATGGGATGTTTCAAACTTTTATTATGTCAACTTTCTGGGTTTGTCAGTGTAATATTTAAAAAGTGTCCCTATTTTTGTGCCTTTGTCCCCCCCATTATTTATGGCTTTGTACAGCTTTCTTCCTCTAGGAGGTTGAGAAGTATGTGAGGCAGGCATCTGGGCATTCTGCAGAAACCTGTACAGTTGACGTCTATGGCCTTACTGCACTTTCAAATGGCAGACATTTGTGTTTCAGTCTTCATACCCTTCAGGAAGTCCATGCTACTGCAAACCTTTTATTCTAGCAGCTTTCCAGGTTTGTCAGTGCAATATTTAAAAGGTGTCCCTGTTTTTATGCCTTTGTCCCCCCATTATTTATGGTTTTGTACAGCTTTCTTGCTCTAAGAGGTCGAGAGGTATGTGAGGCCAGTATCTGGACATTGTGCAGTTGATGGCTATGGCTGTATGGCACTTTCAAATGGCAGACATTTGTGCTTCAGTCCTCATACCCTTCAGGAAGTCTTTGCTACTGCAAACCCTTTATTCTATCAACTTTCCAGGTTTGTCAGTGCAATATTTAAAGAGTGTTTCTATTTTTGTGCCTTTGTCCCCCCATTATTTATGGATTTGTACAGCTTTCTTGCTCTAGGATGTTGAGAAGTATGTGAGGCAGGCATCTGGGCATTCTGCAGAAATCTGTATAGTTGATGACTATGACCATACAGCACTTTTACAATGCAGGGGGTGTGTGACAGAACCTGTCACACATCCCCTGCATTGTTTCTTGCTCCCCTATCTATTTCAGTGTCCATAGACACCGAAATTCTCATTTATTTCATTTCAGAGTCTGCGTACACTGAAATGCCTTTCAAAAGTACTGTACAGCACTTTCTAAGTGAGGAAGGTGTGTTAGATGTGCGTGCACTGCTTAGACATGCCCCCTACTGCTGTGGCTGTACTTTCATAGACACGGTCCACTCAGTGTCAGAATAACGCTATTCTGACATGGAGTTTAATATATCCCAGGGAGATAAAGAGAAATATGCAACATGAATAGTTACAAGCCAAAAGTATGTTGTTTTGAGAAAGCAGTAGCAATATGTTTGAGAAATCTGGTTAGCGTCAAGTTATATACAAGAAATATAGCAATGGGTAAATTAAAAAAATACTTTCTAATATGTCATTTACAATTCAAAGTAACATCATGAAATGTTCAACAAAGATGCATTTTATAGCAAAAGCACTAACAGCAGAGAGAGTAATACATGTAGACAGTGTAGATAGCAGATACCAGGCAGATATCTTAATTAAAAGAAAAAGAAAACTTCATTAGTTTATTTCCTGGCAAGTACAGACCCATGCATGTTGGAAATAGATTTTTAATTTATTTTTGAATTTGTCACTTTTGATAGTGGAGTGAGGGACAATGGAAGTTTGTTCCATGAGTATGCAATTGGGTGACTGTCAAGCATTTTTCCAATTCTTTTGTTTGGGTTGATCACCTGAAGTAGGTTTTGTTGTGTTCTTCTGAGATCTCGATTGGGTATGTAGTGTGTAATTATGGATGTAAGGGAAGGGCAGGATTTGGGGCTATTTATTATGCTATGTGTAATTTGTAGTTGTGATATCTGAAGCATGTGGGGGAGCTCAGACCATCTTAAGCTTTTCGGGGATATACAATGATGGGATTTGAAGCAATTACAGACTGAAAATCTGGCTGTCTTATTATAGGTGGTTTCTAGTTTGGTTAAGAGATTATTTTGGAGGTTAGTAAGTATGGGAGCAGCATACAGCAGTTATGGTAGAATTACTGTTTGAGCCAGTATAGGTCTAGATTTGTTAGGTATAAATTTGTTGTTGTGTTATAGAAGACCTAGATTTTGATAGGACTTTTTGATACAGTTTTAGATATGTAGGTCAAATTTTAATTAGTCATCTATAGTAATGACAAACAATTTGGTATGAGAAAAAACACCAATGTAGAATCACGAACCTCCACTTTTATTAAAACAGAACAATAAAAAAAAATCCACATTAAGCGCTTTCACCCAGGAATCTCCCGAGCTTCATCAGAACAGTTGCTGCTTAAAATAATCAGCCTTTTGTAAATATCCATTCACATTTCCACCAATAACATAATTTCATTAATATTTATTAATCATGATGTCAAACAATTGAGCTCTGTAACGTTAGTTTCACTGTTGTGCATATGTATACCTTACAAAGCCATACTGTCTTGAAATAATACAAAAAATGCAACTGTGATATTCTATCTACCCCAATGAATATATATAACTAACCATCAGATTAAAATATAATCATTAAAATCCACTACCAAAATATTATGTTAGCTTAATATAACTTTTATGTATTGTTATAACTTTGCTGCCCTTAATTTAAGGACACTATTAATGCTTAAATGATCATTTAACCCTGGTTTTCTAGTTACATCTAGTTTCAGTTGGCAGAATAACTCTTTGTATCCCAGACGGGCTTCCCATAATCCACCCCTTAAATCCTGCTTAACTTGTTCTAATATATAGAACTTAAATCTACTACCCTTGCATTCCTTTTGATGTCTATACAGTGCATTTGTATCCTTCTGTACTAAAACATTGTGCATATGTTCATAAATGCATCTTCTTAAAGGTCTCTCCATCTTGCCTATGTAGAAGCTAGTGCATTTTCACATGTAGCAATATATACCACTCCCTTACTGTTGCAATTAAAGTATTCCCTAGCCTTCATTTTAAAATTCCTAATAGGGAGATTAATGCTATCCTGTTCTAAAATGTTTGCACATTGATTACAAATCCCGCATCTGTATGTACCCATTTTTCTCTGGATCATTTCTATCCCATTCCCCATTCTTTGACACTCTAGCATTTCTTTTATATTCATATCCCTTTTCTTAATAAATGTCGGGGCTGGAGGAATGTGTTTACTAATCTCAGCATTAGTAGTTAATATCTTCCAGTATCTCCTAATAATGTCCTCAATGTTAGTTGAGAAAGAAGTGTGGGTATAAATAAATGTTAGGTCATGAGTAGCACCTGTATCTTCTTTTTTGTTAGAGGTAACCATCTCTTTCCCTATAATGGATTGGTATTTCACTTCTCTTTCTTTTTTTACCTCTTTTATTGATTTGTTTATTAAGGGAACAGGGTAACCTCTTTCCTTGAAAAATGTTTTCATGAATTTAATTTCCTCTAGGAATGTAATTTTATCACTACACATTCTGGAGATCCTGATCAGCTGGTCCTTAACAATGCCTTTCTTCTGATTATACGGATGTTCACTATCATAATGTAAAAAAGAGTTGGAGTGAGTAGGTTTCCGATATAGTCTAGATTGGAATTTCATCTCCTTAAAATCTTTATAGATGGTCACATCCAAATAATTAATACTTTCTTTGGATGCATTAGAGATATATTACAAAAAGGGAGTTGTGGTGTTGATGTATTCTAAAAATTGATCTAATTGTAGATCTGAACCCTTCCAAAACAGGCAGATGCCATCCAAAAATCTATTATACAATACTATGTTTTCCTTCCGTGATGTTTGAAATATATAATTTTTCTCCCAGTAGTATAAAACTAGATTGGCATACAAGGGGGCACATGCAGCCCCCATAGCGACACCTTTTTCCTGTTTGTAGTATTCACCACTAAAATACATGTAGTTGTTTCATAATATAGTTTCCATAAATTCCAAAATTAAATTCCTTTGCTCATTATTCAAATAATCATATTAAATTAGGATGTCATGTAACCACTCAAGCCCTGCATCATGTGGAATGCTAGGGAATAAATCAATCACATCTATAGTCATCATGCTCAAATCTGTGCTAAATGAATTCTGGGTAACTTTCATTAAATAGTCCCAAGAATCCCTGGAAATATGTTTCAAGGATTCTCCTTCAAGGTGTAGTTAATATATTTAGCTAATGGTTCCAGCTTGGAGCTCGCCCCAGCCACTATAGGCGTAAAGGGTGTTTTTTTCTATATTTTTGTGTCTTTTGGGTATCCTGAATGCTACCAGAATCCTTGGACTAGTCATTGTCAAAAAATCCAAAAGTTTCTTATCTATTGTACCCTGTAAAAATTGTTATTAATGTAAAAATCCACTTTAGAATAAGCAATAGAAATCTCATTTCTAGATACAACACTATACTTACTGTCATAATTTAAAATGTCTAACATATTTATCTCATAGTCTATACTATCCATCAGTATGACCCCCCCCCCTTCCCTTGTCAGGTTTCATAATGCTGCAACCCCTATTTTGTAGCATATTAACTAATTCTCTGTCACTGTCTAAAAAATTATATATTTTAATTTTTTTGGGATTCATTTTTCTTATCTCACCCTTCAAAAACCTTAAAAATAGTATTCAGTGGGAAGTTGAATATACTTTTCCTTACCAAACAAGATTGCAATGGTTTAGTATCTCTAAAAACACACTTGAGGTTAATTTTTCTTACAAATAATTTTAACTCAGTCAATGTATCAACCATTCTTAAGGGTCTTGTTGGAACAGATTGGAATCCCTTAGTAAACAATTTAAAATAATCTCCATTAATTGTTAAATCTGTGTAGTTAAAAATGTGGAAGATACATTGAGTATTAACAATGCCAGAATGTGATATCTTTATAACTGAGTCACTGATTTTTTATTGTTCTGTTTTAATAAAAGTTGAGGTTCATGATTCTACATTGGTATTTTTTCCCACTGGAAGTGTTTGGTACAAACAATTTGGTGTTTGAGCCAGCGGTGATTATTGTATTATTTAAGGGTGAGCTTGTGAAGTTTTCTTTAGTTAGAATGAGGTTTTTTGGAAGAAAAAGGAGAAGCTTGGACTTTTGGGGTTGAGAAGTAGGTTGTTTTCAATTAGCCATTCTACAAGGTGCAGAGATTTTTGAGAGACAGTGTAGAGATTTTGTATATCGTCAGAGATGTTAATAATTGTGGAATCATCTGCGTACTGTATTAAGGCAGAGTGTGGCCAGGAGACATGGAGATTACTTGTAAGGATAGAGTCCTGGGGGACCCCAGTCTTAACAAGATGGAAATGGGAAAAGGATGTATGTCATCTGACAGACTGATATCTGTCTGAGAGGTAGCTGTTAAACCATGAGGTAGTGGAGGGAGTTGTAAGCTGGAATGTTTGTTTAAGTGAATGGGATGGGAAACAGTATCAAATGCTTTGGATAGGTCAAGGAATAGAGCTCATACAAGTTTATTATTATCTCTATTTAATATTAAATAATAAAAGAACATGAAATACTAAATATTTATTCACAATAAACACTAGAGTTTCAAACACGGGAAATATTAAAAAGAACACATTTGGACAGATTCACACAGTTACAGAGAAAACAATACTTAACTAAACTCACTGTCCCAAGGATTCATTAAGCTATTTTATTGTGCGGAAACAGTGTAGCTGTTCCTGCACAGAATAAGACCACCAAGCAATTCAGCAAACAGCTGATCTGACGTGCACTAGTGTGCCTACACTGTTCCTGCATGGATACTGCAGAATGCTAATTATCTCATTTGCTGGTGAAAACCATGCAAGTGAGGTGAATTGGCGATTCACCACGCAGCCAGGTATCTGTGCAGGAACAGTGTTATTTGCAGAAATGTATTCAGTTACTAACCAAATACATTTCTGCAAATAACAAAACAGAGACATGACAGCTCTCAAAAAAGCATGTATTACAGAGGTTAGGCATGCCGATGGCCATATATATGTCAATTGGTATGCAAAACTGTTTATTTGTTATAAAAATCAAACTCAGCCGTTTAAGCAAAGGGCAGCAGCGCGCAAACAGGATCAGGCGGAAAATGAAAAAAAGATGAAAACTCAATTTTAAGGGAAATCTGTATTTTGCCATTACAGTATATGGCATGCAGAATGAAAACAATACCAGGGAACAGTGGTTGTCAAGGGAAAGGCTCTGTGTAAGTGCAGTAGCTCTGGACTAAGGCAGTGGGGTATGCAAATGAGGGGCAATATACTGAATCACAAACATCGTCTAAGTCCCTAACTGCACCTAACCGTGTGCATGCTGTGGCATGATGGTGTAACTAGGAGGAGCAACAGACATAAAAAGGGGGTGTGTAAGGCATGTTGTAAGCACATTGGAGCCCTAAGGTGCAGTGATAAGCTTAGCTAAGCACAGCTAAGCAAGGTGTTGTGTCTGAGGCTGTATTTTCTTATTCCATGAACTGAGGAGCATGTTCGTGCCCAGGGGAGGGCCATTTCTTACTGTTTACATAAGCTAAATGGGTTTGTGTGGCATGCATTGGGTAAAAAAAAAAAAAAAGAAATAACAGGACTGTTTACATTTGGGCACCGAGTTTCCGTGGGTGCCTCGGGGCTTAAAAGGGGAGAAAATGGGGAGGGGAAAAAGAAAAACTAAGGAAAAATAGCAGAACTAAAGCAATCAAGTATAAATAACATAGCTGGCAAGTGAAATGCATCATAGTCAGCCAATCATATAGGCAGCATCTGCAGCACAACAGTATAAAGTATGGAAACATCTTACAGTCTGTTTTTTCCCACAAACCCTGCACCATTGGTGTATACATGTGGGGGAAGTTTAACTGGAAAAATGTTAGGGGCTGCCATTGATTTGATCCATCAGTTTGTGCTAGAGGCTGAGGGTGGAGAGGAGTATAATGCTGACAACTCCCACAGACCAGGGAGGAGGAGAAGAGTGTTCAGACCCAGGGTAACTTACCAAGGGCTACATGATCTGGAGATAGTAGAGTGCTACAGGGTGGATAGAGACATACTTCAGCAAATAATGAGCTGTGCTGGCCTCAACTCAGACCTAGAACCAACAGAGGGGAACCCATCCCAGTGGATACCAATGTATGTCTAGCCTTACGAATTCTAGATACAGGTACTTTCCAAAGACCTACTGGGGACATTATGGAGGTCTCACAGGCATCTGCATCCTGGGTACTCCACCAGTTCCTGGATGCCATGCTACCACATGCCAGTGAGCACATTTACTTCCCCAACACCTATGAGGAGAGGACCACCAATATGCGTTTCTTCCACCATGTAGCAGAATACTCAGAGGTACTGGGTGCCATAGACTGCACGCACATCTCCATCAAAGCACAACCTGGTGAACATGGAAGGGACTACATAAACTGCAAGGGATTCCCCTCCATCAACTGCCAGGCCATGTGCAGTGCCCAGGGCATTATCATGAATGTGTGTGCTGGCAGCCCTGGAAGCTATCACAACTCCCACATCTGGCATTTGTCACAGCTGTACCAGGCATTTTCCAGTGGGGACATGCCATATGGCCATCTGATGGGGGAGGCTGGCTATGCACTGGAGCCGTGGATAATGACACCCATCAGAAATGCAGACACACCCACACAAGAATGCCATAATGAGGCACACGCACAAACCAGGATCATTATAACATGTGTGTTTGGGATGCTCAAGTCATGGTTCCGCTGCCTTGACATATCTGGTGGAGCCTTGCAGTACTCTCCAGCCACATGTGCACACATGTTCATAGTGTGTGCTATGTTACAAAATATGATCCTGTGGAAACAGTTGCAGCAGAAACAGCATGACGAAGGGTCACACAGCCCACCATCATTGCCAAGGTCCCCACAGGCACAGAGGGACTCGCAGGAGGAGGCCATTGAGCCTGCTCATGTAGGCAGACGGTGACATGCCCAGTATGCTCAGGTCTTGGCAAAGATGCAATGCATAGCACATACAATCACACTGTAGGGACCCCAGTGACTGACACCTCTCTCTGACTTGCACACACAGTACAATGGATGACACACACATCACATTACCTATAACTTACCATGTATAGGCAGTGTACTGTGTGCATCCAACATAGGTGGCCCTCAAGCACCATCCTCACAACTGCCGCAAGCACAAGGTAAGTCAGTCTTCTTAACAATAAATGAATGGATTAGTATTTTCTGCAAGCATATCTATGGTAATGCTGCATGCATGCAAGGGAATGGGGTGGCCTACTGGGATAGCAGTACACAACTGACAGCTATGTGGGACACCAGGAAATGTCTGGCCAAAACTGGCCTCCACACACTATGCAGTAATACCCTAGGTGGCAAATCCCACAGCAGTATATGTGTGTGGGCATCTAACTGGGGGTCATAGGTTACAGGCATGGATATCAGGGTGGGTGTTCCATAACCACCGCTCATACCCACACAGCAAGTCAGCTGTAGAAAACCACAGAGAAATGTCTGGTAAATGCACACAAATGCCGGCAATGTTGAACTACCCCTTACAGACTCACACAGTGATAGCACAGCAGGACCCACAGTTGCAGTAAGGCTGTGAAGGGTAAGAAGTCTGAAACTCAAATGTATCCCTGTACAATCTGACCCAGGCTCTTTACTGATATGCCTCTAGTCCCCAAGATAGGGCACAACTGTATGGTAAATGGAACCAAAATGTAAAGCAAATAGCACAGTCTGTGCAAGTGTGTACAGTGACAGGTGTGCCACTCCATATACCCACACAAATGCAGTAACATGCATGTTTGCAAGGAAATAGCAGCATAGCACACATTAGCAGGGCTGTACCAGTGCACATAAAAACATGTTTCCTGTCCACAATATGCAGGGGTCAATGAGCTATGTGTTTGTGTAGTTAATACTGCCTGGATCTGGCCAGCATGTTCTCCTGGCAGTCGTCTTGTAGTACCCTAGGTATAGTGCTGCCTTTGACAGGGCCATGTGCAGATAACTGCAATGCCAACTGTTATGCATGTCAGTTTCACCCACTGCTCTGCCACTGACATACCTGGAAACCGCAGTGCTATGTGGAATATATTATACATATTACTGACATCTTGAAGAATGTGTAGCAGAGGTGCCAAGGCATTTTTGAATATAAGTACTCTGTGGTACTGTTGCCAATGGTCATTCTCAATAATCCTTTTTTATTATGTTTACTTTTATGTATAATGGACATGCCTGCACAGTTGAATCTACTCCGTACCCACACCCATAACTCCCAACCTCTGACAGCAAGATGTCTGGACAAGGGCAGAAATAAAAGTGGAACAAAAGCACAATGATATTTATGTGTTGCAAATATCGCCCTTACATACTGAGAAAGTTGGTAGGGTGAGGGGTTTTCAGTAGCAGGAATTGTCTGAAGGTTATGTATTCTGAAACAGTAGTGTCTGTATTATTTTGTAACATCACACTTCAATTATATGTAACTAACTTGCCATAAAAACACACGTTTACATAGAAAGGATGAAACCTCTATCCAAACACCTGGACAACCTATCAAAAAATGTACAGGTGAGAGGTATGCCTACACAAGGATATGACATCTCAGGTTAGAAAGATACCACACAAGCAGGAGATCCCCAGCCAGTATATCACCAGGTTGCTGGACTGTTTACACAGCCATGTGTCATTACTAAACTAGCTGTAGCCACACCTCACAAATGGCCTTGTTGGGCAAGAATTTACAAAGCTGCCCTTATTGGTCTATGCATCATACAACTAGTATTCATCTGGTGAAGCACTGTGATGATCTGAGGATGTCTGGCACTAAGTAATGACACAATAAATTGCAGTTTAAGACTACAGATATGTCAGAAAATGTCTGCTAAACAAAACAAGTATGCTGAGGAAAGTCCTGTCTACTCCTGAGAAGTATGGCTGTAGCACATAAAACTCTGGAGTGGAGTACACCTATCTCTGGAATGGAGTCCCACTCTAATTATAGAAGGTCACACCGGGCATGCTTTTACACTTAGAGAATCACAGGACATGTTGAAACCCACATCAGAATGGTTTACCTTTAGAACAGCGAATCACACTGGGGTGAACACATAAAGGTCAAAAGTACATTTTCAAGATGGCATAATATCAATCTGAATATGTTCAAAAAACTAAAGGTCAACTGCACTATGTAATTTTCACATTAAACATTCATACAACTGTAGTACGACCTTAACTACCGTCGCATACGTAACTATGTAGTTTCCGCATGTTGTGTTAGGCTGAATGGTCCCAACTGCATTGGTAGCACACTGGAATTTTGTAGTTCATTTTTCTGGATTATTGTGTAAAGTGGATAACATTGGGGAATGGACGTATGGATGCCATAATGCAGCTTTTAAAAGACAAAATGTATACCACATTAGTAGCTGTTAATGTATGCCACTGTGACAACCATACAAAGTTACTGATTACTGACATGATAATTCAAGTTTTGCTGCAAGTTACCTCGCAAAGTGTTGTTGTTTAACAATGTTGTTGACAGTAGCTCATAATGTATAGTCTATGTCATTATGTTATCTCTGACAGTAACCAACCGTGCAACTATTGAAATTTTATTAAGGTATGAGGGTACCTTAATGGCTTAAATCCTAATGTACGAAATGTAGACTGCAAACTGATTAATGAAAGTAAAACCCCAAGGTGTTCTTCACTCATCCACAGCTGCTTCTGTATAACAGTTTTATATAACTAAACAGCATTGGTTAGAGAGTATGCTCTATATAGTATGGATATACTGTGGCAGGAAAACTTTTAGAGCAGGTTACATGTATGTAATGTCATGGACAAGAGTGCATTAAGCGACAAGATGGTTTATATGTAGCATGTGTATGTTGTGGCAGGGAAAACAACAGAAGCAAGGGTAAATTGTTTAATATTTAATGACATTATACCAGTCCTGTAAGTGCTCATTTGTGTGTTTCAGTGTTGTTCCTCTGAATAGGGAATGTGCTGTCAAATATCTTTCAAGCTGGGGAAAGTGGTTCACAGGAATATGTGCTGGGTACATTGAATACAGTGTACAGTAGAAGCAGGACCCAAAAAGGACATGAATTGCTTATAATTGATGGTTATCAGTACTACCAAGAGAAGTGTGTAGAAGTTAAGCAATACTGGTGTTGTACACATAAAAATAAGGATAAATGTAATGGTAGATGTGTTACAGAATTGGACATAGATGGCTATAAACTGGTTAAGAGCAACCCCCATTACCATGCACCTGATGCGTTACAAGGGGAGATAATGAGAGTGAAAGACCAACCCAAACTTCATGCAGAGCAGTCTGTAGAAGTTCCCAGCAAAATAGTTGCTGAAGTGCTGGCTGGTACATCAGCGGGCGTGGTGAATGAGTTACCTAATACTAGTGTCCTGAAACAAAGCATTGGGAGGCAGAGGTACAAGCAAAAGTTGGCCATGTTTAAAGATTTCCATTCCCTGAGGGAAATGACTGCAGACATGCTAACTTTGAAGACTGGTTCCTTTCTAATACAGCATAGTGCAGATATGCCTAGTGACACAAATGTTGTGATAACCACAAGGGACAATCTTAGTATGATGTGTGCAACGGAAGATATTCTGGCAGATGGAACCTTACCTATCACCACAAGTGAATGCAGACAAATATATATGTTACAGTGTGCACTTAATGGTGGTGTGAGCAAAAAAGTTGTACCAGTGATGTATGGGATTCTGCCCAGTAAAAGTGAGGATTGTTATGACAAGATTTGGGGTTTAATAATACAATTGTGCAATGACAATGAACTCAGATTGTTACCCAACATGGTTCTGATGGATTTTGAATGTGCTGCAGTTAACTCTATTAGGAGGCATCTACCCAACACCTTAGCTAAGTGCTGTTGGTTCAATTTTTGCCAGATAGTGTGGAGGAACATCCAGAAATTTCATCTGGCAGGTAACTTCAGTAGCAGTTTGTCTTTTGCCATGTTATGCAAGAAGATACCAGCATTGGCACTTGTTGCACCTGAAGATATCAGTACCACCTTTGCAGAAATTGAAGCTGACATGCCGGAGGAGGGTAAGCCACTATGTACCTTCTTTAAAGAAACATACATCCATGGCAGGCCAGGTAGGTATGGTATGCATGGGAATACCTCGGAGAGGGTACCCCCTTTGTTCGATAGCTCCTTCTGGAACCAACACGATACCTGTGTGATGGGATACCCATGTACTCAGAATGCAGTAGAGGGTTGGCACAGGAGACTACAAAGTTTAATGGGGAAAAGAACCTTGTACATGCTGGATATTTTGCATGCAGTACAGTGGGAGCAGAACCATGTGGATGATCTGAGGCGTAGACACTTGCTGTATCTGCCTTCATCCCCGAAAAGGAGAAGATTGCTTGATAAGGAATCTAGCTTCACTAATTCACTAGCAAAAGGAATGCATTTGCAGTAAGGGGATTTGCAGGTTGGTCGCTAAATACTATTCCTTTTCATAAGGATTCATACCCTTCCATGCATTTCCTGTCAGGGAACATTATTTCATGGTGTTCACATGCATATAATCAACCTATCTTAATGTGTTTTAACACAGAATGGCTAGTTTGGATTCATGGGACACTTTTACTGCTCTAACCTTGGATGTTTGCTGAACATTCAGGAAAATGGTGGTGTTGGAACTGTTTGCAAGCACGGGAAGTCAGGCATATTGGTGTAGATCGAAAAATGTCAAAAAAAATTCCACTATATGACTTTCGACATTTTTTAAATTTCGTGGTTATGAATTTACAAATACAAGTTGCATAAATGAATATTTGTACATGTCCATTTTACTTTTATAAAGTTAAAAACATCGGAATATATAACTGTATTGTGTATATATGCCCGTGCATACAGACAGCTATGTACACCGCAACTGTCCCCACCCCACACACACACACACACACACACACACACACACACACACACACACACACACACACAGGCTAGCTATAGGTGGCCCATATGTGATATGTCTGCATCTGCTGCGTGAGATGCACACTCATATATATGGGCAACATATATATGTCAAGCATACACACACACAGATGTGGGGAACTGAGAGACAGTGATAGAGAGAGAGAGACACACACAGGGGGACAAAGACAGAGTGAGTCACACAAATGGGTACCCTGAATGGCATACAGTGATGTCCTACTGTGGACAGTGGCATAGCAGTTGTAAACAATTGCACGTGCCAGCATAAAAGGTGAGACCCATTGTGTAACAGTACTGTGGTTGGTTTTATTATATCACGTTACCTGCCTGTGTGTGTTTGTGTGTGTCCATAGGACTAAGTATTAGTAGACTCTTCCCACTCAGTGCACTTCACTTTGACGTACTTCACAAGATCTGTTGCTTTCATTCACCTTAGAAGTACCATTGGACACTGATCACATGTGATAACTGCACAACACTCTTATACAAATAACTAGATAGGTAGGGGTTATAATCTCAATACTGGCAACTGTGTGTGTGTGTGTGTGTGTGTGTGTGTGTGTGTGTGTGTGTGTGTGTGTGTGTGTGTGTGTGTGAGAGAGACAGTTGTGTATACGAGAGTGAGGGAGTGTGTGTTTGTAGGTGAAACAGTTTTAGGCATTACCACCCACAACACTTCCCAGTGCCCCACTTTATCAGTCCTGCTGATGTCATTCCCCTTATCAGCATCTTTGGCCAGTTATCAGCCAAGTGATCTCTGTAGCATATGCAATAACTGTGCAATGCTATAGTACAAATAACTAGACAGGCATGGGCTCTACTCTCAGATCTGGAAAATGTGTGTGTGGGTGTATAAGTGTATATGTTTGCAGGAAGAAGTATTTTGATAAGTTTTCCACCCACTGGCCTACTTTATCACTCCTGCTAATGTCATTCTCCTTATCAGCACTTTTGGCCAGTTGTCAGCCCAGGACATTCTGTAGCACATGTGACAATTATGTAACACTCTAATACAAATAACTGCATAGGCAGGGGCTCTACTGTCACACCTGTTAAATGTGTAAGCTTTTATGTGTAAGTGTGTGCGTGTGTTTGGAAGAAGAAGTATTTTGATAAGTTTCCCACCCACAGGCCTACTTTATCAGTCATGCTGATGTCACTCACATTACAGGTTCATAGGTGTATACTAGGATAATTGGCCCTGGAGCTGTTACAAGCTTAGCCCATTGAAGTGCCCTGCCATTGTGCCACCAGACATTAGTTCCTAGTTCCTCCATCAAGTAGAGCCACTGGAGTGATCCCTGGGGTGAACTTTCTTTTATCCATCCACTCAAGATCTCTCTGGAACAGGGTCATCTTGGTGCTTTTCTTGACATGTATAGTAAGTCTATTCCAGGGCATGTGTAGTCTCTGTGTGAGGAACCTGTCCCTCCAGTATGTTGTGTTGATTGTGGTAATGAGGTTGAGGTCCCTGCAGTGTGTGATGCAGAGGGATTGGGATGTCTTTAAATGTAGCATTTGTAAAAGAGTTGGGTCAGACATGGCTTCACAAGTCAAGCAGAGATCGCCTCTAAGTAGGTGATATGAGACAAAGAATTTCTGGAATCTTTTGAGTCTGTCTGTGTAGGACATATGTTTAATGCCTAGGATCCTCTTTGTGAGGTACATCTGTGGCCTTTCCAGTGTTTGCAGGTGTCAAGCGAGGTACATGCCAAATGGGAAATTATACATGATGATTGGTCTAATGAGAGAAGAGTACACATAAATGATGACCTCTTCCTTCCTGGATGCAAAACCCTTGGTAATGAGATGTGGCACATAGACGGATTTCCTGACCACACTGGCAATGTGGTGGTTAAAGGAGAGGTTGCTGTCAACCTGTGCCCCCAGATCTCTTATAATGCCTACAGTGTTCAGTGGGCACCCACCGATGTGGTACTTAGTGGGAACTGATTTTTTACCAAAGGGGCTGATGATGCATTTTTGTGGTGTTAAGCTTCAGGCCTTGATTTTCACACCAGTCAGTGGTCTCAGTGACGGCTTTCTCTAGGATGTCTGCATCACTTGTGGAGTCAATGATGGGAACCCAGCTTGCAGTTGCCTGTGAACTTGGTAAGCCAGAGTTGCTTTGTGTTGGCCTGGACTCCTGAGAAGTAGATGCTGAAAAGGAGAGTACCCAGGAGTGATCCCTCTTGGACTCCACTTGTGACCAGTTGGCAGTCTGACTTGGAGCTCACTACTTTATTTATTATTTATTTATTTATTTCAGTTTGATTACCTGGGAGGTCCACTGGGCTTTGGGGCCCTTTTTCAGTGGAGGCCCGGGGAGAAAAGCTCCACAAAAACAACAGTATTTATTACAAAAGAGTTTAGACAAAAAAATAATTTACAAAGATTAAACAGGATTTTAAGAACAGTCTACAGTAGTACAATAATTTACAATGATTAACAGGATTTTACGAACAGCCTACAATAGTAATGTCCGAATGGCAAAACATAGAAAACTATTAACAGATTTAGTTAGTTTCAGCACAAAAGAAAAGAGAAGTAAAATATTCTGGGATGAAGAAAGCAGGAGGAGATAACTTTAGTTGCACATGCAATTAAGAATATAGAAGAGAAGAGAAGAGGAGAAAAAGATGGTCAGCCTAGGGTTACTTCGTAACTAATTCATCTAGTAAAGATAATATATGAGTAGCTTATACAGCTAGTATTTTAGGAGAGGTGAAAGAGAGTTTAATTGAGAATGGGGGTTAGCCAGGAGAGAAGGAGGAGGTGATTTGATAGGTGTAGGTTGAAGAGTGCAGTTGCAAATTTTATTAAGATAGAAGTGAGAATGAAGTAGGCCTTTGAAGTTATCTAGGTTGTTGCAGGATCTTAGAGAGGTGGGTAGGGCATTCCATTTTTTTAGCAAGTGTGAAGGATAAAAGCATTTGGCCAGCTGGGCGCTTAGGTTTTTGTACAGTGATCAGGTTTTGGTGAGAATATCTAAGGGGTCTAGGGGGTTATAGGGTAGAAGAATATTTGACAGAGCAGGACAGTTGGTTGGATGGAACAGTAGTTTATAGGCAATGGAGAGTTGGAGAAAGGTAAGTTGATTAGGGAGTTCTAGCCAATTTAGAGAGTGGAGGGGGGCAGTGATGAGTGATGGACTTGCCATTGGTAGCAAATTTGGATATTTTGTTGTAGCATTGTTCCAGTTTGGAGGTGAGACTGGATGAAATATTAGTGAGCAGAGGAGCACCATAAAGTAGAGAGGGAAGGAGGTAAGTAGAGGCAAGGGTTAGCCTAGTGGAAGAAGACAGAAAGTGGTTATTTCTGTACAATAAGCCAAGTTTTATGTGTGTTTTTTTGATGTTTAGCTGGATATGATTATTGAATTTCAGCTGGTCATCAATTATGACACTGAGAAGTTTGGTGGAGGTTACTATTTCAATAGTGGAGTTGGAAAGGCTGGTAATACGAAAGGAGTGTTTGTCTAGTGGTGATGATTTGGAGGGTGGAAAGAGGAGGATCTTAGTTTTGTTGGCATTAAGGGAGAGGTGATTTTGGAACATCCAGTTTTCAGTGGTAGAAAATGCAGTCTGGGTTAGAGCTTGGAGTTCTGTTTGGTTAGGGGCATGGCAGATGAGTGGAATTGTCAGCGTATTGAACAATTGTGGTGTTGGGGATGGCTTTATGGAAGTCATTAATAAAGATGTTGAACAGTAATGGGCCAAGAATGGAACCTTGAGGTACTCCGGTAGGTGTAGGAAGGAAGGTAGAAGTAGCATAGCCCCATTTCAGAGCTTGCAAACTTTCACACTGTGTTTGTTCTATCTGCGAGCCAATTTGCACCCCCTTAGTGATATAGGCATTGCTGCCTTGTTTGGTGGGTTCATCACTAATTCCTGACTGAGGAATGGTATCAATAGTCCAAATCAAAAGAAACTAAAGCCCGTAATACACTTGCCATTCATACAAAATATCCAATGCAAACAGATAAAGAATGGCCAAGTTACGTCCAAGAATTTTATTATAAAACTTAGTAAAAACAGTTCTAAATAACAGCACAGTTCAAAACCACAAAGCTTTCGGATTACTCCTTCATCCTTGATCACACTGATGAAGGAGTAATCCGAAAGCTTTGTGGTTTTGAACTGTGCTGTTATTTAGAACTGTTTTTAACTAAAAGTTTTATAATAAAATTCTTGGACGTAACTTGGCTCATAGCTAACTCCCTTGCAAGCCATTTTAAGCCTATAAGCCTAGCCAATTATCCCTTGTGAGACTCAAACCCTGCACTTTGTGCTTGCAAGGCAAACACCTTAACCATTAGGCCACCCTCCCAGCCCCTTCTTATCTGTCTGGTCGTTCTTTATCTGTTTGCAAATGGTATCAAGAGCCTAGACCAGATTGATTTAGGCTGTATGCAATGGCTTACTGTCATACACAGCCCTGGTGACTGACTCAAAGAAGTCAACCAGCTTGAGCAAGCATAATCTCCCATTCACAAAGCCAAACTGTCTGGTGTCCAGAGTTAGGAGATTACTTATATGTTTGCCGATCAGGTCCCTGATGATGCGCTCCATAGCTATACATATCAGACTTGTCAGGCCAATGGGGTGATAATTTCCAGGGTCTGTATTTACTACATTATTATGGAGAGGGATGACTGTAGCAGTACACCATTTGGGAGGGTCAAAGCCTGAGGTGAGGCTGTGACTGAAAAGGGCACACAGATGATGTGCTAGGTATCTTGGTAGTTCATATAGAACACAGCCAGGGATAATTTTGGGTACCATGGAAGCTGTATTCTTGCCCGTGGACAATGCAGGTGTAATCTGGGTGGCATTAATCCTGGGAGCCTGGCATTCTTCTAACATTCTGATTGTTTCCCTAGGGGGAGTGAGAGGGGTAAAACGGACCACAAAATGTGTTGGCAAGAATGTTGGCAATATCTGTTGGCTCAGTATAGGAGGTAGCATTGTGCAGTAACTCAGAACTCTTCTGGGTATTGCTGTGGAGGTTCTTGATATAACTATAAAAGGCTTTTTGTCAGTGTCTGCTGCAATTCTGCAATCATAGCTGGCTTTAGATGATTTCATGTGGGATCTCAAGTTGTTGTTGAGGCTAATAAGGGAGTTTTACCACTGTTGGGTCTTCACCTTTTTCTGCAACAGTTTCTTCCTTCTGTTGTACAGGTTATTAATGGCAGATGACCACCAGATTGGCCTCCAGTGTTTGGAGGAGTGTGTCATGGCTCTGTTGGGTATGGCTAGTTCTATGCACTGATGTACATGTTTGTACAGTGCATTTGCGTATGATTTGGCAGACATGCAGATTTTTTCATTTTCATGGGTGCTGTGAAATTAGCCACCTCTGCTTTTAGGAATCCAAAGTCAGTTACGGAGAAGTTTTTCAAGGTGGTTACCTTTGCAGAGGGTGTGGGTGAGATGTGGGTTTCCATGGTGATGATTTTGTGGTTGGATCTGACCGGGTAGGGGATTGACTACTGTTGTCAAGCAATGGTCCCATATAGGTTCATAGTTTCATAGGTGTGAACTAGGCTAATAGCCCTGGAGCCTTTATAGCAATCAACACAGGCCAAGGATGTTGCTTCCTGTACTGGATGTCAGAATGAGCTGGTCCAGGACGTTTGAAAAGATGAATTCCAGGAAGCATTGGGCCAGTGTATTAATGCTTGAGTATCATTCCCAGTTGATGGAGGGCTAGTTGAAGTTTTCTGGTATGAGAATGTTGGAATGGACCTTGATAGATTCCAGGGTGCTGATGACTGTGGATTGAGAGTCTAGGGACATGGATGGGGACTTCTACCAGGCTATGACTTGGATTTCGCTATTACCCAATGTCAGTTGTCCTGAAGTATCCCAGATGCATTATTCAGGGATATTGGTCTGGAGGTGTGCATTTCATTTATTAGTATGGAGACGCCACTGCCTTTGGAGTTCTGGTCCATGTTTTTGGGCTGACAGGTGTGAAATGCGTTATAGCCTGGTAGAGCAAAGGTGCTGTCTGCTGCTGGAAGCCAGGTCTCTGTTACAGCACAAATGTCAATGTTCTCCATTTTGAGGAGTGCTTTGAGTGGCTGCATCTCGAGGTTTAGATGTCTAGTACTGAGCAGCATGACCCTCAGATTGCATATATGTATAGCTGTTACATGGTAATCTGATGGCAAGACACTTAGCCAGTACCTGGAAACCCAGGGGTGACAAATGCTAGCCATCTCTGGCAAGCCATCACAGTCTGTCAATCATGTCATCCCAAGCAGACAGATACTGGATCCCCTGAGAATGACAACTGACACTTAAGCCAATTATTGAAGTCAATCATCTGTTGTTTGTACTGCAGTATCATTCTGGGTGATAGTAGTATACTGCTGTGGACTACTGTCATATCTGCCTGGCCCACATAATCTGAGAGCTCCACCATGTCACTTTTCATGTAGTCCAGGGAGGTGCATCTCAGGCCATTCACACACACACATGGACAATGACAGAATAATACTTGTAGTTGTTGTGGCCTGACCTGACTGGGTGTGTTATGTGTTGGATTCTGGCACCTGATAGACAGCTGAGTGTTACCTTCTCTATGGTCAACCTATTGAGTGGGACATTTGTGTGCCTCACTATTGAGTCACCTATGATTACTGTGTTAGGCAAGGTGGTTAGACTTAGGGGCTTAGGTTGAGAGGCACACTGTGTAGGTAAGGTATGTGTCCTGTGGTTTGTGCTGTGTTGTGGTGGTCGAGTGTGTGTCTGTCTTACTGGTCTCTGCAATTTGGGTAAATGTCTATTGAGTGCCTCTGGGAAGGTGGGTGCATGTTTTTTGTTTTTATGTCAGAGCTGTGATAGTAGGTGTTGTGTTCCATGTGGTATGGTGCAGGTTTTGACCCTTCTGCTGTTTACCAGCTAGTCCAGTCTTTGCTGGAGAGTGCATATCTTGCAGTCTGGTATTATAGGTGTATCTCTCACAAGTCTGAATGTTGGGAATTTAGAGGAGAGGGTTGTCTGTGTACATCAGGCAGTTACAACAGTGCCTCAGAATGCTGAAGTGCACCAGGTTAATGGGCATAAGCACAGAGAACTGCACTTTAATCATGCCAGGAGGGGTGGTCATAACTACTAAGTACTGGAGCTAATTCCATGAGAAACGACTACTGCTGATGGCTCTCAGGTGTGCTAGAATAATTGATACAAAAAACTGTTGAAGTGCAAAGCTAATAGGCTGTTTGAAATGCATGAGAGAAAGAACTAGCAAGATCTAAGGGAAAAACTGAAGGCAGACTTTCTGGCAGCTGTAATAGTTTACCTCAGCTGTGCAGTTATCAGCACCTTTGGCCAGTTGTCAGCCCAGTAAACGCTGTAGGGCATGCAATAACTGTGCAACACTATAGTACAAATAACTAGATAGGCAGGGGTTCTAATCTCATTACTTGCAAGAGTATGTGTGTGTGTGTGTGTGTGTGTGTGTGTGTGTGTGTGTGTGTGTG
This sequence comes from Protopterus annectens, assembly GCF_019279795.1. Lineage (NCBI taxonomy): Eukaryota > Metazoa > Chordata > Ceratodontiformes > Protopteridae > Protopterus > Protopterus annectens. The sequence goes on from NC_056732.1 coordinate 1,423,037,252, forward strand.
TGTGTGGGGGGGGGGGGGTTTGTGTGAACCACACTGTAAACTTCCCACCATCCTACTTTACTAGGCCTGCTGATGTCATTCACTTTAAAAGTACCCTGGGAGTAGGTGAAATCATGAAAGCCCTGTGGCACATCTGATAACTGTGTAGCACTATAGTAGCAATTACTAGATAGGTAGAGGTTCTAATCTCAATACTCGCAATTGTGTGTGTGCATGTTTATGTGTTTGGGTGAAGATCATATCCTGTCTGGCTGATACCATTTTGATGCATGTAATATCCATGCCTGTTTACCACTTCCCAATGGCATTACTTTATATAGCATGTTAACGGCATCTGCCTCACATGCAGTATGTTAAACTATTGTGCAGGCCATACCAGTCCTCTGTAAATATGTCTATAGACTACTCAGATGTTTGCAACCTATATGTCATCTGTGTCCCTTAACAATGCCTATGTTTGTGATATTGTTTCCAAATTTACTACAGTGAGTGTAGTGACACACATGCCAGCATCAGGTATTGTACCTGACTGAAACATCATGCTGATACAATGTCTGCTACATTATCACTTGTCAGGCTTGTAGGAGCAATACATGACTCCACATGCTATTTCTGGTGGGTTATCTCACCATCCATGAAGGCATTCAGAACATTGCATGTTGTAAGAGGTACTGTGTTATGTCTCATGCATATAATCTATGTGGGGTATGTTATGTGCATGCAGTACTACAGTACTACAGTGCATCAAAGTGGAAATGTAGGTTTACTAATCTGTCTATTGCCAGCTCTGTTTGTGTTACTGTGTGCACATCCCCTGTGTCAGTCCTTAGTGTGTGTATGCAAAGGATATACCATTTTGTCTCCCTGTTCCACCTGGTGAACTTAGGAATACATACCACAAACCTGACATACACAGTATCATGCATGCCTTCATCAATTGCATCAGGGTTGAGTGTATGGGAAAGAAATGGCAGAGCCAAAAGGTGTTGACAGGTGAATCTGTTGCAGTTAATGTAATGGCTATGCTTGTGTGGGACCTGCTGACAGTACTCAGTAACCTGTTCTGTATGTATGAGCCTGTGGTACTACACAACACTGAGCTGACATGTCTGAAGGCTACCTGCCTGTGACAAGGGATATGTATGCAAGGTCACACTGTCTGACAACACAGCAGCCTTTGCACTGACAGGCATAAACCTAGAGGATGTACAACACTCATATGGCAGGAAGAGAGGAGAAAGGCTAGGAGTGTGGTAGTGAGGGTAATAACTTTTAATGTTGGCAGTATGACTGGTATAGGGACAGAACTAGCTGATATGATGGCCAGGGGAGGGTTGATATATTATTTCTGCAAGAGGCCAGATGAAAGGGGAGTAGAGCTAGGTGCATGGGAGGCAGGACACAATTGTGCTATCATGGTGTGGATGGCAGGAGAAAGGGGGTAGGGGTTCTCCTGAAGGAATAGTATGACAAGTGTTTTTTGGAGAATGACATGAGTGTTTGATAGAGTGATGTTTATGAAGCTGGAAACTGATGGTGTAATGACTGTTGTTAGGGCATATGCTATGAAGTTGGTTGTGTGATGGATAAGAAAGAGAAATGTGAAGTCAGTTGGATGACATGGTGGTGACTGTACTCAAGGGTGACAGAGTGATGATTACAGCAGATTTCAATGGGGCATGTTGGTGAAGGGAAGAGTGGGAATGGGGAACTGATGGGTATGTATGGTGTTAAGCAAAGGAAACCAGACAATGAGATGGTAGTGGATTTTGCAAAAAGGATGGACATGGCTGTGTTGAATATGTACTATAAGACGAGAGAGGAGCATAGGGTGGCATACAAGAGTGGAGGAAGATGCACACAGGTATAATATATCAAATGTAGGATGTACAGTTTGAAGGATATTTGAGACTGTAAAGTGGTGACAGGGGACAGTGTATTTAGGCAGTATAGAATGTTGGTCTGTAAGATGACATTGGTAATCAAGAAGAGGAGTGTGTCAGCACCAAGGATCAAATGGTAGGAACTGGAAAAGGGTGATTGTGAGGTGGAGCTCAGGGAAGAGTTAAGACAGGCACTGGGTGGCAGTGAAGATTTACCAAATATCTGGGTAAGTACAGCAGAGCTAGTACGGAAGATGGCTAGAAAGGTGCTTGGCATGCCATGTAGATGGAGGAAGGAGTACAAGGAGACCTGGTGGTGGACTGTGGAAGTACAGGACAGTACAGGACAGTATACAGAGAAAGAGGTTGAGGAAGAAGGAATGGGATTGTGAAAGAAATGAGGAAAGTAGACAGGAGTATAAGGAGATGAAGTGCACGGCAAAGAGAGAGGTGGCAAAGGCTAAGGATGAGGCATATGAAGAGTCATACGACAGGTTGGACACTAAGGAGGGATGAAAGGACTTGTATCAATTGGCTAGACAGAAGGACTGAGGTAGGAAACATGTGCAACAGGTAAGGGTGATAAAGGATAATGAGGGAAATGTACTCACAAGCGAGAGGAGTGTGTTGAGCAGATGGACAGAATACTTTGAGAGGCTGATGAATGAAGAGAATGAGAGAGAGAAGGTTGGATGATGTGGGTATGATAAATCAGAAAGTGCAATGGCTTACCAAGGAGGAAGTAAGACTAGCTATGAAGATGAGGAATACTGGAAAGCCTGTTGGTCCACATGACATACCTGTGGAAACCTGAAGGTGCTTAGGGAAAATGGCAGTGGTGTTTTTAACCAGATTATTTAATATCTTGGAAAGTGAGTGATTGCATGAGGAGTGGAGAGAAAATGTTTGGGTACTCTTTTAAGAACAGGGTTGATATGCAGAGCTGCAGTAACTACAGAGGGATAACATTGATCAGTCACAGCATGAAGTTATGGTAAAGAATAGTGGGAGCTAGGTTAAGCAGGGAGGTGATGAGTAGTGGTCAGCAGTATGGTGTCATGCCAGGAAAGAGCACTACAGATGCAATGTTTGCTCTGAGAGTGTTGATGGAGAAGTACAGAGGAGGTCAGAAGTTGCTTTGTGTCTTTCTGGACTTAGAAAATGCATATGACAGGGTGCCTAAAGTGGAGTTGTGGTATTGTATGAGGAAGTCATTAGTGGCAAAGATATATGTAAGAGTGGTACAGGATATGTACAAGGGTGGTGTGACAGTGATGAGGCCTGCGGTGGGAGGAATGGATGTGTTTAACGTGGAGGTGGGATGACATCAGTGATCAGATGTCAGTCCTTTCTTATTTGCAATGGTGATGGACAGGTTGACAGATAAGAACATACTGGAGTCTCTGAAGACTATGATGTTTGCAGATGACATTGTGAACTGTAATGAGAGTAGGAAACAGATTAGGAGAACCTGGAGAAGTAGGTATATGCTATACAGAGGAGAGGAATGAAGGTCAGCAGGACTAAGACAGGATTTCTGTGTGTGAATTAGATGGAGGATAGCGGAATGTTAAAGATGCAGGCAGTAGAGTTGGCAAAGGTGGATGTGTTTGAATGATTGAGATCAACACTTCAGAGTAATGATGACTGTGGAGGACAGGTGAAGAAGAGAGTACAGGCAGGATGGAAAGGATGAAGAAGAGTGTTAGTAGTTATTTGTACAGATGAGTACCAGTAAAATTGAAAGGGAAGGTCTACAAATGGATAATGAGACCAGCTATATTATATGGGTTTAAAACAGTGGCATTGACAAAAAGGCAAGAGTCAGAGCTGGACGTGGCAGAGTTACAGATATTAGGATTTGCACTGGGTGTGACGAGGGTGCACAGGATTAGCAATGTGTATATGAGAGGGTCAGCCCATGTTGGACAGTTTTGAGACAAAGTCGGAGAGCCAAGCTTACATTGGTTTGGACATTTGCTAAGGAGGGATGCTTAGTATACTGGGAAAAGTGTAGTAAGGATGTAGCTGCTAGGTAATAGGGAAAGGGGAAGGCCTCAGATAAGATTTTTGGATGTGGTGAGAGAGGACATGCAGGTGGCTGGTGTGATAAAGCAAGATGCAGAGGACAGGAATGAATGGCAACAGATGATCCACTGTGGTAACTCCTAATGGGAACAGTCAGAGGAAAAAGAAGGAGATGTTGAAATGTCAGTCTTACAGATTTGTGAAGGATTTTCTAGACATAACACAACTATATGAGTAAATGACTACAAATATGAGACACACATATGGTCAATGTGCAGAACACTGGACAGTTACATGGTATGAGCTTAGTATATCACATGCGTTCAACACACATCTGCAAAAGTACTTTACTATGCAAGTATTATGTACAGGTCTCTCACATTTCTGAGATGAATAAGTA
>NC_056732.1:1423046562-1423054062 GCF_019279795.1 Protopterus annectens
CCACATACTTATAGCAGAAGAGACTAGTGTCTTAAAGAAAGGACTATCCTTTATTCCAAGCCAAAAGATGGACTTTACTTAGGTAATTTTTTATTTAAAGTTGTTTACTAGAAATTTGACTTTAAAATTGAACTATAAAAGTAATGAAAGTGTTGACAGTGTAGAAATGTTTAGAAAACCTAGTACATATGTACCAGTACTTAACCGAGTGATTAATGCCTTTGAAAGACTATGTATTAATGACATACACACGATTAATGAAAGTGATAGAACTACTAAATTAAAGAGGTACAACTGACAAAAAATGAGTATCTGGCATTTGGAAATTTAGAAGCTAATCATAGCATAATAATAAGGCCAGTGGACAAGGGAGGTCCACTAGTGATATATGATGTGGAAAGATATCATAACAATATGAAAACAATGCTGTCAGATGCTCATTTTTATTCTGTCATAAATAATGTTAGAGTTCAAAGTGTCATAAGACATATTAATACAGTTGATACTGAACTTTTTAGAAATGGTAAGATTGACAGAAGTTTTTATGACTACGTAACAGCACAGCATCCACTACTACCTGTGATTCAAGGGTTACCTAAACTTCACAAAGGCGCCATATGTCCACCACTAAGACCTATAGTGGCTGGACAAGGATGGTCAACAGAGTCAGCCTCTATATATATAGAGAAAACCCTTTACCCACATTTGAATACTATAGGGCATATATTAAAAGACACAAAACATTTTTTGAATGACTTGTTTGATTTTTTGACAACTATAAGAGTTGTGAGGATGTGTATTTAGTAACTATGGACATTATATCACTGTTTACTATGATCCCTAACAAAGAAGGAATAAGTAATATAGAACTGTTTTGCAAGTCTTGTAAAGAATTCAATTAAAGGAACATGGAAGTTATTACTAAATTGTTAAAGATAGCCTTGGAAAACAATATATTTATGTTCAATGAAACTATTTACTGGCAGAGGCATGGCGTAGCTATGGTCACTTCGTTTGCCAATAGCTACTCCAATGCTGTATTAGCCATTTGGGAAGATGAGTTTATTCTAAAATGGAGATACAGACAACATATTTTGTATTACTATAGGTTTGTGGATGACCTTTTTTTGTTATGGGGAGGGACACAGGTACAGTTTATAGATTTTTTTGATTACATTAATGTTGTTGTTTGTCTTTCGGCTTTTCCCGGTCAGGGGTCGCCACAGCAGAACTCCAGTCCGCTAATGACTGGCAGTTGTTTTTTATGGTGTTGAGTTGCCAGCCTGATGCCCAACCTTCAACGAAGGCACGCCCATTCAACGCATGTCTTTCGAATGCCCAGTCAACCGCGGGGAGGACATGCAGTCTCCACACAGAAGGCACTCCCAACCCAAGCCAAGAATAATTCTACAAATTACTTAAACTTTTCAGTGGATATGTCATTAAAAGAAGTTCACTTCTTGGATGTTAACATCAAAAAAGATGTGAAAGGAAGGATATATATGAATTTATATAAGTAAGAATGTTGCTGTGACAGTTTTGTACACAGAACAAGTATGCATCCTCCATATATATTTAAAAGTGTAGCACATAGCCAGTTACTTAGAGCATCAAGGCTTAATGCGAGAACAGAGGACTTTGAACAAGTTGAAAAGATGAGTCAACATTTTGTAGAAAGAGGTTACCATAAGGATGAAATCAATAAAACTAGAGCTATGGTAGTTGAAATGAGGGTAAACACAGCTAGACCATATTTTTCTAAAAGGAATAATATGCCAGTACATACAATATGTAAAAAGAAGGCAGATGATAAAATAAGATTTCCCCTGTTTTATTCTACTGATGTGAGGTTGTATAAAAATATAATTGAGAAGCATTGGGAAATTTTGATGACAGATAAAGAGATTAGTTCCCTACTGGAACCTAGACCAAGTTTTGCACATAAGAATATGCACTCATTAAAGAGAAGACTTTGTTACTTTAAGAATGAAAATATAAGAAAAAGGGATGCACAGACTTATCCATGTGAGAGATTTTCTATGTATAAATATATAAGTATCAGTAATAAGTTTTTACATCCTGACACAGGCAGGGAATATGTATTTAACATTTCAACTACATGTGCCTCAGAACATATTATTTACCTAGCCCAATGTTCAGTATGTTTTTATTTCTATGTGGGAAAAATGGATAGAGCCCTTAGAGATCGTATCAAGGAACATATGTACCAGATACAGAACAAAAATGACGTTATTGCATTATCTAAACACATTAGAGTGAATGACAACACATAATTTTACTTTTTTAGTTATAGGTAAAATATATGACAACATTAGAATGGGGGACATTAGAAACAGGACAGAACAGCTTGAGGCAAAATGGATTATAATTGAAAGCAGATTCTGGGCATGGGTTAAACGATAGGATACCCATAGGACCAAAAGTTAAAGCAAGACCATTGAATAAATGAAATGTTAAGTCATTCTATTACATGTTAACTTGCATCAAATACTGGAGATTTTTAACAATATATGTTTATATTTGAGCATATTTTTATGCCTGTATATTTATATGTGCATTTTTATATATGTGTCCTTTATACATGTGTTTTTTATGTATTTGTTATGTATTATACTTGTTAGAATCATGTTTTCATAGATGAGGACTGAATATTTTTACTTAATGAAGGATGTTTCTTTAAGATGATCGTGACATAACTGGTTCAAGGTATGTAAGATACACAGTAGATAGTATGCATTTGTATCTGAAGAAGCAGAAGTTATCTGTGAAAGCGTTAATATGCCTGTGGCTGAATAAAGAAAAGTTTTTTTTTACACTGGAACTACCTGACATTTTTTGGACTACGAGTGTTTTACATACATACATACTATTCGGACTTATTCTTGTTTTATTCCTATCTACCACAGCCCCTTACATATTCTCCCAGTTACCCCTCTCTTATTTCCTTCTCCCCTACCCTTTTCCTTGGTCCCGCCTACCCTTTCCTATAGCCTACATTCTTTTCTCCCGTCCCGCCCATCATCCTCTAAAGTTACTTATACCCCTTCCTGTACCTGCATCACCCCTCTCACTACTTTCCACCTTTCCAGGTCCCTGGCTGCTGTGCGCTCCTGCCCTGGCGTGCTATCTCTGGTAGGTTACAATTACCTTGGAGTTTCTCTGCTTGGAATATTTGGTGTTGTCGATGCCTAAATAGCTGAACTTGTTACTGCATTCATCATTGATTACTGTCGATAGTAGTCCTAATGCTATGCTACTGTGAAGTTTTTTTTTTATTATTCCGACGAGGCACCATTGGTTCTCAAACGAAGGACCCTGAGTTTCGGACTAACAGCTTCCCTATTGTCCTCCTGGCAACGGGTCTGTTAATCCGCTTTTTTACCTGTTGTTTGCTGCTGAATTTTGTTTAACAAAGTTACATTGCTATTTGAAGCCCATAAAACTGTTGTAGTAATCTGCTCGTTCATTTTATATCACAGAATATGTGTTTAGCATTATTACATCGTTGCGTTTGAGCTCACAATTCTTACTGCAAGACCTGCTCGTGCATTTTATTACAAACTAATGTTGTCTAGTTTACTCCTGTTTTTCTTTACAACGCCAAGAGTTAAGGCGTTTGTACTGTGATAGAGATACAGACTAATACTATTTCTTGCTCTACACTGTATTTTATTCTGCCTGTACACACATCTAGATAGTTAGTACCTGTACCGGCTATCGTTACAGTTACAGCCTTTCACTACCAAACTGCACCACCCACGTGGGGCTTCTTTTTCGATAGCTGGCGTGCTTGCTGGTGCAAACACGCCAACGCACATACAAATAACCTAACGACCCTGCACTGATGGCTTATTTTCCATAGATGCCTCTGCTGCTAGCCTTATCTAGGGCTTTTTACCAACTATTTTCCCATTTTTGCATATTAAGGTTCGCTATAAGCCTAGCTGTACTATGAGCGCCAATACTCCTTGCGAGTCAGTGCTGCAGTAGTTAAGGGATGTACTCATCGGTTCATCTCTGTTAGAACCTCTGCAACGTTTGAAACAGTATCTTCGGATCCACTGCTCTGGCGTACCTCTTATATAGTACCCTAGTAGCTGTATCACCTCCACAATTGACATTGAGACCAACCAGGCTAATAGCTTACATATTTTTACTTAGCTTTACAAACAGTCTAACCTCCCTGTATCTCTGTAAGGACTTGAATATAATATACTTTTGTTTTGTGTGTTACCAGCTTGGTCATTTGACTGTTGATACTTAAAATATCTAGTGTTTAGAGTCTGTTAAGTAGATCTAAGTGTTAGTTTGTTAGATGTATTTCTAGTTCACTATTGTTGGTTATTATATATTTCCCGCTCTCAATATTATCAGGGTTAGATTTAGACAAGCTGTTTTTAATAGGGTTAGACTGCTAGATAATTTTGCTGTTAGATTGCTAGATAATTTTGCTGTTTTACCTCTGTTATTCCTTGCTAATGGCTTTGTTTTTTACCTATTCAATCTAACACCTATGCTAAGTCTATTATTTTTTTTCCTTCTCTACCTTTCCCCCTAGAAGTTAATAGCTCAATCCCTACTGAATCTTGTCCTGCCTTAAGCCTTACTGCTGTCGGATGATCCTGGCCCTGCCTACAGTGACTGAAAGTCTGCCTGCCTCCCATATTAATCTACAGTCAAGGAACTGAAAGTAGGTCTTGGGCTTTGCTTTCTTGCCTCATTAGCCTCTGTACAGGTCCACCTTCAGAGTCCAATAGTTTGCCTGCGCTTGTGTGCCTAGCAGCCAGTACCTCTCCTCTCTTATCCCCAAGACTCCCGTCACTTTCACCATTTCCTGCCCTCATTTTCTTTCTCTTTTTCGTTCCCTTGTCGTATTTGTATTTTGCGCGTTGTCACTCTCATTTACCCACACTAGCCACTAGGTGGCGCTCTCCTCACTCTCTTACTTCTTTGATTCTTCCTATTCCCCCTGATTAGCCCTCCTTAGTCTGCTTTGCTAAAAGTGGTTTTCCTATCCCTCAACCTCTATTTTCTTCCTTACTGTCCGCCTATTCTCCTTGCCAACTGTGCTGATATCTCTCCAGTACCCTGCCCTACTCTCCTCTATTACACCTCACCCTTTTCCTCCTCAACTCCTACAGTATTTTTTCTGTCCTAATCCTCCTTACCTTCTCCTATTCCCTCTAGTACCTGGTTCCTATCTTACCCCTTCCTTATTGACACTCTCTGCTTCTACATACTCACCTGCATTTCTGATTGTCTCCTGGCTACACCTTCAGTTGTTTCTACCCCCTCCGTTAAGCCCTCTTGCTCACTCCGCTCCCTCCCTACCCCCAATTCCCACACACCCCCAGGGGTCCTACACTTATAGCTTTATAGCCACACCCCTAGCCCTCCTATCCTATTACTCTCCTTCCCGCCAAATTGTTCCCTAGTCTTAGCACACCCCTTCCTTCTCTATCTGTGCCCTAAGACCATATATTTTCTATTACCTTTCACTATTACCTAGACGTCTCTCCTTATACATCCTCTTTCCTCTCCAGCCATTCTTTCTCTATTCCCTATAGAATCCTTTCTTATTTTCCAACTGCTTCAAACAATTGACTACCCCCCTCTATTGCTTACTACATTCATTTCTCTACTCTTTATACTTTCCCCTCTACTTCCTCACTTCTCTGATTACTAAATGATGCCTCCCTACATACTAACTATGCCTTTACTCTCTGTCCTAATCATAACCACCCTTCTTTCAACATACCATCTCACATTTCTTGAAATTCCACTGGATAACTCTCTTATCTCCAGACATAAACACACTTCTACTAAACTCACGTTCACAACCTACCCTAATGTTAATTCCACCCCTAGCTATCATCTATCTAAATTCCACAGGCAACATCACCTTATCTTCCCCCTACTATCTAGCAAAAAAACAAATCCCTAACAATTCTAAAGAAGAACTACTTAACAAAACTAATCAATCCTACCCTACAAGATGGAGACATCCACCCCAACCCTGGCCCTACCTCACCACCTCCCCAAAACTGCTTACCTAACCCCAATAATAACTTCCTTATAGGAAACCTTAACATCCAAAGCATAAATAACAAAATACCCTTCATCCATGCCCTCTTAGATATCCACTCATTTGACATCCTTTGCCTCTCTGAAACCTGGCTAACCCAGGCACAAAGACTCAGAGATTGTACCCCAAGGTTATAACATAATAAGACATGACCGCTTAAAACATAAGGGTGGAGGAGTAGCAATACTTTTCAAAAATCAACTTAACATCTCTACTCAACCAGCATGCCCAAACCTAAATAGCAAAACAGAAACCATCATAATTAAACTCCAACTTAACACCAAAAAATCTATTTACATTATTTGTTTGTATCTTCCCCCAGGTAATAACATTCCAATACTAGAAGACTTTTTAAGCTGGGTTTCTACCAACTACCCCCAAGAAACCATAATTCTTGGTGACGTTAACATAGACTGGAACACTATTAATACAGTCAATCCCACCTCTCATATTAACCTACATGGGTTCTCACAAACTATTACCTCAACTACAAGAGTCAATAAGCCCAGTAAGAAAGAGAGTATATTAGACTGGATACTAACAAATAAAGTTAAGACACATTATAAAGTAGGTACTATGCCTGATGATATCAGCGACCACTGCCTAACCTACATTACTAGACAAAAATCAGAATTTGTTAACCTCCCAAATACAAGGCTAATTCGATCTGTCAAGCATTTTAACTTAGACCTTTTTAAAGCCGAACTGAGAGCATGTAAATGGAATTGCTTAAAATCACTCCCCCTGGAGGAAGCAGTATTATTCTTTAATTCTACATTCCTATCTATACTTGATTCTCATGTGCCAGAACGCTCTATTAGAGTAAAGACCAAATCTGCCCCATGGCTGACCACCAACACAAAAAAACTCATGCTTACTAGAAACAAAGCATGGACAAAATGGAGATGCAATAAACAAATCCCTGACTTAGTTAATTTCCACCAACTTGAAATCTAGCAAAAATCAATAATCTCTGACAAGAAAAACTACTACTGTAACCTCCAGGAAACTCATATTAACAACCCTAAACAGTTCTGGTCATCAGTAAATAGACTTCTTTCCCCAGGAACTGCTAAAACTCCTTCCCCACTAAATGCTGACCCAGAAACCCCTCTCCAGACTGCTAATGCTTTCAACTCTTTCTTCTCTGAAACTATTCAAACCCTAGCCAAACAAATGAACACTAACAACTCTCATATACCATCTAACATAACTACCTCTTCCTTCAATTTCTCTCTAAAACCTATATCTACCTCTTTCATCTACAAACTCATTCACAAACTGAAACCCTGTGCCCCTTCTGCTGACAAGCTCCCTTCTCTTTTTCTTCAGAAAGCTGCCAAAGAAATTGCTTATCCTATATCCTTACTTATCAACAGAACTATCCAAGAAGG
>NC_056732.1:1423059062-1423066562 GCF_019279795.1 Protopterus annectens
CTATAGCCATTTTAGGATGATCAATCTGCAAATAACTGTAACAGTCATTATCTATCTCAGCTTGACAGAACAAGTCAAATAAAGTTGCATCCAATTGTAAATAACTTTTCTTGATTTCAGAAATCTCCTCCTTCTTATAGGTGTTGTCCTGCTGTTACATATTTTCTATAGACTTCAAATAATCAACAGTGTTCATCACCACTGTCTTACCACCTTTATCTGCCTTCATGACTCTGAAGAATTTCACAGAAATAAAGTGGGATGAAATCACTAAACTTTAGTGCCTGTATCATGTATCCATTGGAAGGCTAACTATTGTTTTTTGTTCTATATATTTTATGTATCTCTTATTGGATATTAATACCATATTATTATATTAACTAAAGAGTATTGTGTTTTTGGCCATATTATTGAGGACTGCTGTCATGTAATAATGGCATACATTTCAGTTATAGACTTCTATCCTTCAGAACATTCATGCTAATGCATAACCTGTTTTCTATCTACTTTCTTCTTGTCCTTTGTGCAGATGGGATGTGGTAGACTACACTGGGGGATGAGTCTGAAAAGCCATGCCTGTATTCATGTAGGATGCAGCCAGGAATGGTATTAGGCCTATGGAGAACTGTATGTGTTGCCTTTGAGAGGGCATTACAGACCTGCTTTGTGATAATGAGAGTAGGGGGTAGGTGCTGTACATGCTCATGTGTACCTATAGGGGGACAGGGGGAGATGTTTACACATCACCTATCTGCAGCTGGTCGCCTATATCCTTCATGTGGGCCTTGACACTTTTCCTTGCCTGTGTGAGGGACATTACAGAGGTGTGGGGGCTACAGCTTCACAGACAGTAGGTGGGAATACTACACAGGATAGGGCATGTGTGAACAGCCCAACAACAGGGGGACAAAGCTCCAGAATTGGGTACAGATTGTATGTCAGTAGTGCTGTTATACACATGGAGGGTTGCTAGATTGGCAGGGTACATCTAGACATGCATTTACTTAGTGACTTGACGTTTGACAGTGATATGTCTCTGACATACCTCTCAACTGGCATACTTTCCACAGACTGGCCAGACATTTGCCTGTTATGTTTGGTCTGTTCCCCAGACAGTAGTTGTCCTTGGAAAATCAGTAGGGGACTCTGGGGAATGCAGTTATTAAATATTTGACATCCATTGCTGTTACTGACTTCATATCCCTCAGAAAGGATATATTATAACAAACTCAGTAACAACAGCAACATTCTCAATGTATAACAGAAATATGTCCAATATATGCCTGTGTTTGGGCCTTTGTCCCCAAATTATGCTGGGTTTTTTCCAGATGTCATGCACTAAGAGGCTCACAGGTATTTAGTATAATTATGTATTTCCTTAATTCCTTAATTCCTGCTACAATTCCAGTGATATAGTAGACCCACAGACATGTTACGGGGAAGAGGCTATAGATATGAGTCCTGAGCCTGTACATTCTGAGCTATACCATACATTTGAGATGTCTGTGTATGTCTGGCCATTGTTAACAGACTGTCAGGATTGTATGGAAGTGTAGTGTGTACATGTTTTTTGGGCTGTGTAAGGAGGGGGTACATGTGTGTGTCATGGTCCCTTTCTATCTGACTGTGCATGCTACTCCAGTTTCTGGTTCCCCATCAGCTGTTATATGTTTGTACAGGCAGATCGTGACATGTCCTGTAACACCTTCAGATTCCCATTACACGGTGCCTTGGGACAGTATATGTAGGGGTAATGTGTGAGTGGAAATGGGATATGTGTGTTCAGACTGTCATTATAGTGTAGTGTTCAGTTTGCTTACTGGTATGTCACTGTGACTGTGGTGCAATTGTTTGTGGGTATACACTTTCACAGCAGTGTATGTTTTCCACTGGTGTTATATCCCTATAGTGCTTGCTATATTTGCAAATGCATGTATACAGCCACAGAGTTGGATTTGGATAGTGTTATGTCAGTCTGATTGTAGTTTGGATAGTGCTTGGTAGCTCAGTGCAGTTTCCCTACTGTTGTGTTTTTCACATACTGTAGGAGGTACCATTGTCTGGCCAATACCTTTGGTCTGGTTGCCATAACTGCTGTGTATTCCTGACACATCAGTGAAATGATGTGAGGATTGGGGTTAATAACTAATGAGAAGCAATTGAGTCTCAGACCTGTGACATTTCAATCAATATATGTTAGGACTAACAGTGTCAGTACAGCAAATTTCTTAGCTTATCTACTCACGTATTTTGGATACGTCTCTGTTGTCATGCCTTTGTCCACCCACTTTGTCAGGCTTGGTCCAGAGTCAATGCACTAAGGGGTTCTGAGTGTACCTCTCTACTGCCAGGCTTTTCACAAAATGTCCAGATGTTTGGCCCATACTTTGGTTTGTCTGGTAAATCACTGTGATTATCCACGGATTTATGTCAGTGAATAATGACACAACATGTCGGTTCATATCCTCATATCCTTCAGATGTTTCTGCTGAAATGCACCCTGTTGCTGTACAAATGTTTGTTTATGACAGCAATGTTTGGAACATGTCCCTATATGTGGACCATTTCCCCACACTTTGTACAGTCTTTCTACACGTTTCTTGCACTAAGAGGTTGATAGGTATGATTCTGAGGTATGGCTGCACTGCTTGTTATATAAATACATGTGTGTGTGTGTGTGTGTGTATATATATATATATATATATATATATATATATATATATATATATATATATATATATACATATATATATATATATATATATATATATATACATATATATAAAAAATAAATAAAACTCACACTTCAACGGCATGGAAAATAAACTGCAGAACACTGTGAAATTCTTATAACGGAACCAATTTTATTTTAGCGCTTTCATCCTTATTATCCAAGTACTTCTTCAGAAATGTGTAAATTACAAAACTTCTCAGCAATATGGTGTGTGTGTGTGTGTGTGTGTGTGTGTGTGTGTGTGTGTGTGTGTGTGTGTGTGTGTGTGCATATATATATATACATATATATATATATATATATATATATATATATATATATATATATATATATATATATATAGGTTTACTATCGTTTGTACGAACGGCAAAACATTTCCCGTTCAAAACAATGAAAAGCAAAATCAAACACAAACATTCCAAATGGCCACGTCGACCCAAATGATCAACACATTTGAGGTGACATTGTTACCAAAACCATCACGTAATAGCCATATAGAAGCTGATGTAAATCAGACTCCTATATGACATATCACATTTTTGCAGGGGGGCAAGCTCCTAATATATTCTAACTGCGAGATCGCACTACAGTGGGGATATGGATGAATTTCCAATCCCCACTGTACCGCAATCTCCATGCAGATAGTCGAATACACTTATGCAAATGAACTACTGCATTCGCATAAGTGTGTTCGATGATCCCATCCATTTAAATTTTGTGCATGCATGACATTCTGATTTTCGGCAGCAGTGCTGCCGACAGACTGTCGTTCACACAAACGATAGTAAACTATATATATATATATATATATATATATATATATATATATATATATATATATTTCTTTGTTCATATATTTATATGTATGTGTATATTATGTATCTACATATATGTTTCAACAGAATATATATGTGTGTGTGTGTGTGTATAGCTATATATATATATATATATATATATATATATATATATATATAGATATATATATATATATATATATATATATATATATATATATATATATAGATATATATATACACACACACACACACACACACACACACACACACACACACACACACATATATATATATATATATATATATATATATTGCTGTTTGTTCATCTGTCGTTGTCGACGATGACCAAAGATGTCACATCAAGGAGGTTGACTGAGTACGGTGTGTCCATCTGTGGCTGATCAGTCCGATGTGGTTTTGGAAAGCTCTGGTACACGTTGGGTACAAGAGGTCATTTGAGTTGTTTGGCAATGAGTTGGCTGTGGATTTACATGGCTCATGCTTCCTCTGTGCATCTGCGGTCCTGCTCTGCTCATAGGAGGTAGCACCTTTGCTGATGCTGCTTCACCAGGTGGGTCGGTCTTGCACTAGGGTTTCCCAGGAGTCTGGGTCAATGCCAAAGCTCTTCAAAGAGACTTTCATTGTGTCCTTGAAGTGCTTTTTCTGCCCATCTTGTGTGCATTTGCCTCCTGCAAGTTCATCATAAAACAGTCTCTTGGGGAGGTGTGTGTCTGGCATACATACAAGGTGGACTACCCACCTGACTCGGGCTCTCCTCAGCAGGGTGCAGATACTTGACAGTCAAGCTTGAGAGAGGACAACTGTGTCTGGAACTTTGTCCTGCCAGGTAATTTTCAGCAGCCTTCTTAAGCAGTTCATATGGGAACGATTCAGCTTTTTGGCATGATGCTCATACACAGTCCATGTCTCACAGGCATACAGTAGTGAGAGCAGTTTGACTGCCTTGTACACCTTCAGCTTTGTGGATAGTTTGATGCCTCTCCTCTCACACACTGACTCCTGTAACCATCCAAATGTGGAGCTTGCCTTGGCAATGCATGTGTCTACATCATTGTCAATGTTCACAAATCTGGAGAGTGTTCTGCCAAGATATGTAAACTTGTCAACGGCCTTCAATATCTCACCTTCAGCGGTGATAGTTAGTACTGCATACATCTTCTGCAGTGCAGGCTGATGCAAAATCTCAGTCTTCTTGGTATTAATTGTGAGGATGAAGTTTCTGCAGAGAGTGGAAAAGCAGTTCATACTCTGCTGCATCTGGGCCTCTGTGGCAGCATTGAGTGCGCAGTCATCTACAAACAGGAAATTGCACACAAAGTCCTCTTCAAACTTGGTCTTGGCCAGTAGCCTCTGCAGGTTGGAGAGCCTGCCATCAGTCCTGTATCTAATCTTGATGCTGGTTTCTTCATCATTGCAGAAGCCATCTGCCAGCATGGCCGAGGATATCATGCTGAACAGCATGGGTGCCAATACACACCCTTGCTTGACTCCGTTGGTGACTGGAAATGCATCAGGGGAGTCTCCATTGTCCATTACTCAAGCAAGCATGCCACCATTGAACTGGCGCACCATACTGATGAATTCGCCTAGGCAGCCAAATTTCACCATGATCCGCCATAGCCCCTCACGACTGACGGAGTCAAAGGCTTTGGTCAGGTCCACGAATGTTGTGGGAAGGTCCCTGTTTTGTTACTGGCACTTCTCCTGAATTTGACGTGCTGCAAATATCATGTCCAGTGTCCCTTGGCCCTCTGTAAAGCCACACTGACTCTCTGGCAGGTGTCCATCTTCCATGTGTTGAATGAGACGGTTGATCAGGACTCTGTCAAGGATTTTTCCGGCAATGACCATTAGAGAGATTCCTCTGTGCTTGTCACAAGACTGCCTGTTTCCTATTCTCTTATAGAGATGGACAATGGAGGCATCCTTTAGCTCCTGAGGGATAACTTCCTATTGCCACATGGTCTAGAAGAGCTCGGTGAGGTACTATAACAATTAGAAAAAAAAAAAAGCAAATACCGAAACCGGTGAAATTAACCATTTATTGCAGTTTGAACAACTTGCAATTCAAACAACTAAGCGCTTTCGCGAAATAATCCAAAGGCATCTTCAGAGTTGTTCAAACATTCTCCCCAAGCTAGTTAAATACTAAAGAATGCTATTGCAATGCAAAAACACCTACCCACCCTTTTTGGCGCTCAAACATTTTCTTAAAAAGACAGTACTTTTATCAAAAAACTGTTAATTTTAAAAAGTGCATTAAGAATAAACAAATTTATACAACGTTTCAAAATAGTTCCTATTCTTAAATTCACTAAACCAAATAACTGGTCTTTAAAATTTTTTTTTAAAAATACATTATGAATACTTTGTAAATACTGAATCATATACATATATTGTACTTAATCAAGCAATTTGACTGTGCCTGATTTTCAAAAATGGCTTGACAGAAATAAAATCATTCAAGCCAGGTTCCATAGAAGCATTTAACTTCAATTGCCAGAGTGATTCCTTACTTTCCAGCAACAAATTATTATCTCCTCCATGTTCATTCATACAAACTCTATCAATGACAAAAAATACAAACTTTATGGTTAGAGGAAGTGGGGTTAGTTTGCCAGACGGTAAAACAGAATGGTTTTACCATTTATAATTATTCTGATTTAGATTTGAGTGAAGAATACTTTACGCTGTTAAAGAAGGGTACGGCTAATTGCAACACGACTCATGTGGTGTATTTGGCTACTTGTTTATCCTGTCCCGGCTTCTACGTGGGTAAAACCATCCGGAGGCTGAGGAACAGGATAAGTGAACATGTAAGGGCTATTTGGAATAAAGATATTCATAATGCTGTCTTTATACATTCAGAAAAATGCATTAATTTCAAAAAGTTTGTGTTTTTTGTCATTAATAGAGTTTTTATGAATGAACATGGAGGAGATAATAATTTGTTGCTGGAAAGTAAGGAATCATTCTGCCAATTGAAGTTAAATGCTTCTATGGAACCTGGCTTGAATGATTTTATTTCTATCAAGCCATTTTTGAAAATCAGGCACAATCAAATTGCTTGATTAAGTACAGCATATGTATATGATTCAGTATTTACAAAGTATTCATAATGTATTTTAAAAAAAAATAAATAAAGACCAATTATTTGGTTTAGTGAATTTAAGAATAGGAACTATTTTGAAACATTTTATAAATCTGTGTATTCTTAATGCACTTTTTAAGACTAACAGTTTTTTGATAAAAGTACTGTCTTTTTAAGAAAATGTTTGAGCGCCAAAAAGGGTGGGTAGGTGTTTATGTACTGCAATAGCATTCATTAGTATTTAACTAGCTTGGGGAGAATGTTTGAACAACTCTGAAGATGCCTTTGGATTATTTGGCGAAATCGCTTAGTTGTTTGAATTGCAAGTTGTTCGAACTGCAATAAATGGTTAATTTCACCGGTTTCGGTATTTGTTTTTATTTTTTCTAATTGTTTGAAGTCATTTGACTACATGCTATATTTGATAGGTTGTGTAACAAGAATGGTCCCCCTGTCTTGTAGATTTCAGCAGGAATGGAGTCAGAGCCTGGTGCTTTACTATTCGAGAGAAGCTTAATTGACTCATTAACCTCTGATGCATTTGGAGGTTCTGCTAGGGAGGTGTTAATGGCAACTTTCAGCATGCAGTAAATGGCTTCGGTACTGATAGAGGATGGCTTATTCAGGACATTGTTGAATTGCTCAGCCCATCTTTCCAGGATGGCTTTTTTGGCAGTAAGCAGGGTGGACCTCTTGGCACTGAGCAGTGGTGATGTACCAGAGGACTGTGGCCTGTAGGTGATCTTCAGGGCATCATAGAAACACTTGGAGTTGTTGTTATCAGCATACTTCTGGATCTCATCTGCCTTTTTTCTAAGCCAGGAGCCTTGCATCTCTCTGAGCTTTGTTTGCACCTT
>NC_056732.1:1423071562-1423216562 GCF_019279795.1 Protopterus annectens
GACATATGTACCTATTATTTATGTGTATAAATTATTGATGCAGATAGGGGTGGGGGGAGAGAAATGGCAATTAATAAATGTATAGCCTTCCATTTTTCACAAGTATAATGATCAGTACTCTACTCATTACTCTCCAGGTCTGACCTACTTTACATGTACCTAGAGCCTGGGGTTGGACAGTGGAAGTGTTGTACACAGAGTATATTAGTAATGCCTTCTTATGGCTACTACAAACATTTCCTTACCTAGGAGACCTGTGGAGGAAATACCTGACTTTTTCTACACATATTCACATATTCAGGGTTACATATGTGTCACTGAATGGGGTGTTCTGCACTCATGTTGTGTGTGTGTGTGCTACTGACATATTCTGCCGTGATTTCTATTTGTCATCCTGGTTATTTGTAGCGGTGACCACTATCCGTGACAGTGTGACAGTTAAGGGACATGTATCGGAAAAAAACGCTTGCTGTATGTACTTAGCTTGCTGTTATTTGCAGCCTTGGGGTTGGATAGTGGAAGTGTTGTACACAGTATATTAAAAAAGCCTTTCTACAGATACTACAAACATTTTATTACCTGACAGACCTGTGGAGGAAATTTCTTTTAACAGTACCTGACAATTTCTACACATATTCTTGTGTGACAGTATGCATTCAGCTTATTACCACTGTCGGGATTCGAACTGTTTCTATCTGTGTTAAATAGGTACACTACACTTGTGCTTCATCACGATGAGTTACTGAGGAATTGCTAACTTTTGCTTCACTTTTTACTCTCTACTATTCTGTGGTTTGCACAATCTGATCTTGTAGTTATGACATTCATGCATGGCAGATAGTTCTTGCACTGTGTATTCATACTTTGACATATTACAATCTGGAAAGCAATGGTTAACACAAAGCACTGCTGCAGGGGATAAAAGATTAGATTTTATAGCTTACTATTCAGGGTTCATATATTGGTGTATTGCACATTTCATTTAGTTGTTCACCTGTTTTACAGTTCCACAATCTTGGTAAGATGAGCCTCACTTCATTCTTGCTGTCAGAGCCATGGTTGCCGTGCAAAACCTGTACACATTTATATTCCTACCACAACATAACAAAGTAAACACAACAGTCTGGAGTTTTTACATTTATTGAAAGTTACGGAGACCTTTATTGTTAAATATCCTGTACATCACTATTAATCTGCTAATGGTCATTTATTAATTACACACAGTACATACTTTATCTACTGGTAGTTGACATTCTTCTCCTTTCTATTTATTTTCCATGAATACTGCAAGCTAGATTTGTACTCACCAGCCTCTTGGCACAGCCTTAGTAGCCTGCTGCATGTGCATCCATGTTCATGGCCCTCTCATCTACAGCTGTACAGGAGATAAACATTTATGTATACCTATCAATCACATACTCAGGCTGGACTTTGGGGAATAATAACTGATACTAATACTTACACACTTCTGGGACATTCTGTGCCAGTGCATCTTGGATCCACTGGTCCAAGAGCTCCCTCTTCGTATGCTTGAGGTCAGTATAATGGTGTCAGACCTGATCACAAGTTCGAGGGATGCCAGTAGCACTGGTGAGGTCATGTGAGAAATGGTCCTAGGCCTCCAGTTTGTATTGTGATGCCCTGGTACTGGTCCTGCAGCAGTCTCCCTTCATGACCTTTCCCAAGGAGTCCAACCATGATCCTGGACTCCTAAATGCCAACACTGTGCCAGAAGGTGCGTACCTTCACCAACACCAGCTATAGTGCCTGCAGTGATCAGCTACAACTGGTTATGGCTGCATTCCCACCTTCAATGTTTAAATAGAGCCAAATTCTCACCCTTTGCTATAATTGGACCATTTTGAATATGCCGAGCTAAGCTAAGCAATGGGAAAACCTGCTTAGCTAAGGTTGGCACTGCTTAAAGAGATAGATGTTGAGCACTGCTTACCAATGCACAAATCTGCTTAGCTGGGCTACTTATTGCTTAGCATTTACATTTTAGCAATGCTTACACCAGGTTAGCATAACTGAGCATTACTTAGCATTGCTCACATTTCATTTTATAAAGTATCAGGATTGTGGGATTGATTACTCATTACTGACATATTATAATTTTATGTTTACTTTCCATGACATCACCTTATGTGCTTTCATTAAATTATATTCTTATGTGACTGTAGTATATGGGGCACTTGTGTTTATATGGGGGTTTCACATCTTTTTTACACTGACAACTCACTTTTGGACCTGCTACAATACCCTGGTTGACTAAAAACAGTTGCTATATAACTTAAGTTTGCAAAAATAATTTTAACACTTCTTTCCCAAAGAAAGTAAGTTGCTTGTCTTGGTACTCCAACTGTGAATGCCTGCATGTAAAGCCAGGACTCTAACCACTACACTATCTCAGCTTGAAAATTCCACCTGTATATTTGCGTTTATCTTCTAGTGGATGTTTAAGCTATGCTAAGTAGATGGCCACAATGCGCACACCTGCTTAGTTAAGCTTAAACATTCCTTAGGCTTTAAAAAAAAGTTTATATTATTTTCATATTATTATGTTATATAAGTGAGTCTTGTGGTGTTCTGACAAGTCATTGAGGACTGCAATCATGAAATAATGGCATTCATTTGGCTTTCAGGCTTCTATCCATCAGGGACTCCTGCTAATACAGATCCTGTTATCTTTCGACTTTCTAAGTGTGTGAGGGCAAATTTTCAGGCATGTCCTTAATGTATTATTTATTCCCCCATCATTTGTGCCTTTGTTAACATACAATGCTGTAAGAGAATATTGGCATACATTTCAGACTTCTACCGTTACGTAACTCATGCTAATGCATGACGTGTTCTCTATCAACTTTCTATGTTTGTGAGGGCTATATATGTGTTTTGTCACTTTTGGGGGATTTACCCCCTGTTATGTGTCATTTCCTGCTTTATCAGGTTGCAGAAGTGTCATATGGTACTTTAGCAATGCAGGGTGTATGTCACAGAACCTGTCACACATATCCTGCATTACTTTACTGTTGCTGATATTTATTTCAGTATCTGCGGACACGGAAATTATCATTTTTTTTTTTCATTTCAGTGTCCGCAGACACTAAATACTGGCATAATATTAGAGTAAAGCTGTAATACTATGCCAATTCAGCTAAGAAAGTGCCGCAGGGGGCATGTCCAAGTAGTGCAAGGACACTAAACACACCCCCTGCACTCATTCATCATTCATGTCTGCATAGGAAGTACTGAAGTGCACCTTTGTGAATAGTCAACGTGTGCTGCTGTTCTAAATGGACATGAACCACTCCGTGCAAGAATAGTCTTATTCTTGCACGGAGTTTGTTGAATCTGGAGCTATATTTTCCTGACTGATCTAAAATGTTATAATTCCCTGGTTACTTACTAGGGCAAGGCAAGATGTTGACAGATCCTTCTTTTCAGATAAATTTGTTTATTCTTAATGCACTTTTTAAAACTAACAGTTTTTTGATAAAAGTACTGTCTTTTTAAGAAAATGTTTGCGCGCCAAAAAGGGTGGGTAGGTGTTTTTGCATTGCAATAGCATTCATTAGTATTTAACTAGCTTGGGGAGAATGTCTGAACAACTCTGAAGATGCCTTTGGATTATTTGGCGAAAGCGCTTAGTTATTTGAATTGCAAGTTGTTCAAACTGCAATAAATGGTTAATTTCATCGGTTTCGGTATTTGCTTTTATTTTTTTCTAATTGTTACAGTACCTCACCGAGCTCTTCCAGACCATGTGGCAACAGGAAGTTATCCCTCAGGAGCTAAAGGATGCCTCCATCGTCCATCTCTATAAGAGAATAGGAAACACGCAGTCTTGTGACAACCACAGAGGAATCTCTCTCCTGGTCATTGCCGGAAAAATCCTTGCCAGAGTCCTGCTCAACCATCTCATTCAACACATGGAAGATGGATACTTGCCAGAGAGTCAGTGTGGCTTTACAGAGGGCCAAGGGACACTGGACATGATATTTGCAGCATGTCAAATTCAGGAGAAGTGCCAGGAACAAAACAGGGACCTTCCCACAACATTCGTGGACCTGACCAAAGCCTTTGATTCCGTCAGTCGTGGGGGGCTATGGTGGATCATGGTGAAATTTGGCTGCCCAGGAAAATTCATCAGTATGGTGCGCCAGTTCCATGATGGCATGCTTGCTTGAGTACTGGACAATGGAGACTCCTCTGATGCATTTCCAGTCACCAACGGAGTCAAGCAAGGGTGTGTATTGGCACCCATGCTGTTCAGCATGATATCCTCGGCTATGCTGGCAGATGGCTTCTGCAATGATGAAGAAACCAGCATCAAGATTAGATACAGCACTGATGGCAGGCTCTTCAACCTGCAGAGGCTACTGGCCAAGACCAAGTTTGAAGAGGACTTTGTGTGCGATTTCCTGTTTGTAGATGACTGCGCACTCAATGCTGCCACAGAGGCCCAGATGCAGCAGAGTATGAACTGCTTTTCCACTCCCTGCAGAAACTTCATCCTCACAATTAATACCAAGAAGACTGAGATTTTGTATCAGGCTGCACAGCAGAAGATGTATGCAGAACGAACTATCACCACTGAAGGTGAGATATTGAAGGCCGTTGACAAGTTTACATATCTTGGCAGAACACCCTCCAGATTTGTGAACATTGACGATGATGTAGACACATGCATTGCCAAGGCAAGCTCCACATTTGGATGGTTACAGGAGTCAGTGTGTGAGAGGAGAGGCATCAAACTGTTCACAAAGCTGAAGGTGTAGAAGGCAGTCAAACTGCTCTCACTACTGTATGCCTGTGAGACATGGACTGTGTATGAGCATCATGCCAAAAAGCTGAATCGTTCCCATATGAACTGCTTAAGAAGGCTGCTGAAAATTACCTGGCATGACAAAGTTCCAGACACAGTTGTCCTCTCTCAAGCTTGACTGCCAAGTATCTGCACCCTGCTGAGGAGAGCCCGAGTCAGGTGGGTAGTCCACCTTGTATGTATGCCAGACACACACCTCCCCAAGAGACTGTTTTATGGTGAACTTGCAGGAGGCAAATGCACACAAGATGGGCAGAAAAAGCACTTCAAGGACACAATGAAAGTCTCTTTGAAGAGCTTTGGCATTGACCCAGACTCCTGGGAAGCCCTAGTGCAAGACCGACCCACCTGGTGAAGCTGCATCAGCAAAGGTGCTACCTCCTATGAGCAGAGCAGGACCGCAGATGCACAGAGGAAGCATGAGCCATGTAAATCCACAGCCAACTCATTGCCAAACAACTCAAATGACCTCTTGTGCCCAACGTGCAGCAGAGTGCTATGAGCTTCAGTCTCACCTAGTATTAAAATATAATTTTTAGCGATGGATTATGAATGACATCACATATATCTGGTCATCTGACTTCTGGTTCCCATATCACCCCCCCGCCCCCGGATAGAAGCTGTCAGGATTTAGCATATATGTGTCAATAATGCACATACATAGAGCCTTGCTAAGATCTGATGCAGCTCCTGGAAGTCATAAAACAATTTAAAACCTCCACCCTTCCAGAGTAGCAATTATTTCACCCAAAGACAATGCAGGACATTTCCTAGTACAGACTTTTTGACTCTGGCTGCATTGAGAACTGTAAGATCCAATCTTTATGGCCTAAGCCAGGTAATTTAATATCAAACTATTTTCAGAGTTTGAGATTAACTTCTTATCTCCCAGTATCCTCTGTTAAAATGTTACATTTAATCAGTTATAATACAGTACAGCCTAATATATATGTATAGTTCTTTTCTGTCCAACAAGACACAATGTTGATACATTTTAACATGAGCAACATTACAATAAATTTTTTTAACACAAGAATCCATACAAATCAGTTTGGTATACAAATGACATATAACTCTCTTCAAAATTCCAGGTAGCTCTATTGGCATATGTTACAAATCCACTGCACTACTTCTCCTGGCATAGCTAGCAATAGCCTACATCATCATTCCCCATTCAAAACCAAAACAGTTAAAACAAATCCATCTAAATTACTGAACAGGAATACCTAACAAGTAATGAAACTAAGGGACAAGATTAAAAACATATAGCTACAAAACGGAACACCTTCTGATTTGCAACACCTTAGATGACTAAGAAAAAAACAGGTCAAACATACCATTACAATTGAAAAAAGCCTTCTATACCGTACTACAGACTAAGCCCCATCCTAATCCTCAACTCTTCTGAACCTCAATATGTAACCAACTGAAGCCTGACAAAATCATTAAACAAACACCATCTACCAGTCATCAACACGAAAACATAGTCACACAATTTAAGTCCCACTTCATTCAAGTATTTGTAGCCTTGCTTATGCAAAATAATGATTCTAACCTGATACTCCCAGCCCCAATATCCAAATCAGAAAATACCTTCTCCTTCAAACCAGTCGATACTTCCACAAAAAAAAAAAATGCTTCTCTATCGTTAAACCAACTGCCATAGTCCCTGCTAACGAACCACCAAAATACATCAGAATGGCTGTAGATGCACTAGTGTATCGTGTGTTAGTCCTAATAACTTGCTAAATCAGTGAAACCTATGTCCTACAATTCTGGAAAAATATTTTGCCATACCCCTGCATAGACCAGTCACCATTCTCTCACCTGTATCAGGAAATCCAAGAGAAGTGTATCCACTTCCAACTTTTAAACTTTATTTTTAATGTTTTATCTGAACCACTGATTATACCATAGAAAAGCATTCCCTCCCTTCAATTGCCATGCTTCCCAAACAATTAACAGGTAGGTAAAAAAGGGTAGACCTGCATGTGGTCCTTTACGAAGACCACCACCATAAAGAAGGCAAAATGTAATATCCAATTACCCCAAGCCATGATCCTAAACTTTGCTGGCTTCTGCCTACCCAACACACCTAGTATAGAAATGAGATCTTCCGGTCCCAGTATCTTTGATTCCATTACCATTTGGGCTCTGTCCATATCAATAAATTCAAAAACATCTACAATTTCTCCTCGCCTTTTCATTATCTGTGCAATATGTGAAGCGATAAATACACCCTGTCTACTCCTTAAAAAGGTTTACACTTATTGCTGCACCAAGTCATCTGTCACTTGATCCAACTCCTCTACCTCAGACAAACCCATCTGATTAATGTGTAGTGGGATGAAATTTAACCCCAACCTGGATTCAATAAACCCCCTGAGTCACTTCCACAAAGTTTTATCTCATAATTTATTTTCCTCCACCATCTCAACCCTAAGCAAGTCCTGCTACCTCCCTCTGCTTGCCTCATCTAGACTCAGCAACAATTCTGCTAACATAAAATAAACAGTACTATCATTTATTACAACTACCTCCCTTTAAGATAAAACATTACCTTCATTACCTGCTGTGGCTGGTCTACAGGTACACTTATTTACACCTTTTGCCTCATTTAATCACCTCTGCTTTGCTATTTTGCCCTCTCTGTACCTGCAGCCTGGCTGGCAATTGTAGTCTTAAGGAACATATGAGGGATCATCTTTAGCAAATTAAGATATGGAATAAGTGCAATGCCTTAGCTAAGCATGTGGATGAGACAGGGACTTCACATGAATTTAGAGTTTTAGTGATTGACAGAATTTTTAAAAGCCTATGTCTAGGTGACTTGAATAACAACACTGAGAGGTCTGAATTTTTATGGATTCTTAGAATGAAATCCAATACATGCTTTGCGCTTAATGGCCATGTTTCCTTGAAACTTCTTTGTAATCTCGTAGGTTGCAGAAGAAATGATAGATTTATATAATATTTTGATTTATACGTTTTTATCTTTTTTAATTGTTCATTAATTGTATGTATTGCTGTAAGGTTGCTGTTTTGTCCCCTAGTTGATTTTATTGGGAGGGTTGATTTAATTACTGTGATTTGATTGATTCTGATCAGTATATATTTGTGTGTAGCATAGCATTAAACTATGGTCTGAGGAAGTGATATTAAATCATGGTGTGGTATCCTTCAAGGCCCCCGAGCCAGTGGAAACCACAACCCAAGCTGTGGAAGCACTTACAAATGCCTTCTATGAACACCTCCAGGACTGCATGGATCAGGCAATCCCTAATAAAACCAAGACTCTTTCCACCAAGAGCAAACGTCCAGTCTGGTGGACCCCAGCCATAAACAAACTTTACAATAAGAGGAGAAAGCTGTTACATGATAGAGCAAAATCCATAAAAGAGAAGACACCTTTGATCATTATTAGTAAAAAAAATACGAGCACTCATAAAATCATCCAAGGCCAACTTTGAGAGAAAAATTGCCATAGATTCAAAAGACAATCATAAGGCCTTCTTCAGCTATGTTAGAAACCTGGGTGGAAACTCCCAGATATGCTCAGAATTAGTCCAAAATGATACAAAAATCACTGAACCCACAGACATTGCCAACATACTGGCAGACAGGTTCAGTGCAAACTTCACCCCCGTCTCCCCAAAGGAGAGAAAACTATCCCAGCGAGTGCTGCCTCCCAGACATCTCCAATGCGCAGGTGAAAGCTGCTCTCTAAAGCTAAAAACACAGCATCAATGGGACGGATGGTGTCCCGGCTGTGTGCTACATGAACTCAATGAGGAACTAAACCCGCACATAAGGCAGCTGTTTAATCTTAGCCTTACCACAGGATACGTGGCCAAGGGGTGGCGTATGGCAACTGTGGTCCCACTCCACAACGGCGGTGCCTCTACGGACCCTGGTAATTACTGCCCCATAAGCTTAACAAGCCTGGTCTGCAAAGCTATGGAGAGGATCATAATGGAACTCATAAACAAAGACATAGGGGACTTGCAGACATTGGACCCGACCCAGTTTGGCTTTGTCAAGGGCAGATCATGCCTTTTGAACTTGGTCGACTTCTTCGAAACAGTCACCAAGGCCATCGATGAGGGAAAGGCAGTCCATACAGCCTACCTTGACCTTGCAAAAGCTTTCGACACAATACCCCACTCGGGTATTATAGAGAAACTTACCAGCTTAAATGTAAACCCATATGTCACAAGATGGGTTGCAAACTGGCTAAAGGACAGAACCCACAGGGTTAGAGTAGCTGTTGGCATGTCAGACTCCAAGCCGGTCACAAGTGGTGTCCCACAGGGCTCAGTTCTTGGCCCCCTGATGTTCGGCATCTACTTCTCAGAAGTACAGGCAAACATAGGAGGACTATGGCTGACAAAGTTTGCAGATGACTGCAAACTGGGAGCCATAGTGGAAAGTACATCGGACACAGATATCCTTCAGAGGGGTCTCACAGAAACTGATAGCTGGTGCCAGAGCCATGGCCTGAAGTTAAATGCCAAAAAATTTATAGGTTCATAGGTTCATAGGTTCATACTAGGCTATCTGCCCGAGGGCATTTACAAGCCTAGCCCATCGTTTTGTGGCTTAGGCCACCCCTTTAGTATGGGGAACTATACCCATTATTTTTCTGTGCCTCTGTCGAGCAGTGACACTGAGGTAATCCCTGGGGTATATCTGCGATCTCCCATCCATTGGTCAAGATTTCTCTTGAACAAGGCCAGCGAGGTGCTCTGCCTCACATGTACCGGGATTTTGTTCCACAGCATAGGGAGTCTTTGGGTGATGAATCTATCCCTCCAGCACGTCCTATTAATAGCCGTGTCAAGGTTTAAGTCTCCGCCCTTGTGGCTCTGATGGATCTAGATTTTTGAGGTGAAGCATATTCATCAAATCTGGGTTTGACATGGCCTTGTATGTTAGGCAAAGGTCACCTCTGAGCAAGCGTGGCGACTGAATAGAGCTGGAGTTCTTTCAGTCGGGCAGCATAGGACAGATTTTGAGACCCTTTATCCTTTTGGTGAGGAACTTTTGTGGCCTCTCCAGCTGCTGCAAGTGTCGGGTCAGATACATTCCGAATGGGGCATTGTACTCAATCATTGGTCTGATGAGTGATGAGTAAAGGGAGACTATGACCTCCCTTGATCTAGATGAGAATCCCTTCATGATAAGGTGGGCAATGTAGAAGGTCTTCCTAACTACTTTAGCTACATGGGTGTCGAATGACAGACTACTATCAACCTGGGTCCCCAGGTCCCTGATAACTTCTTCTGTGCTCAGTGGATTGCCACCTATTTGGTAGCTAGGGGTAACCTTGTTTTTCCCGAAGGGTATGACTATGCATTTTTGGCATTTAACTTTAGGCCGTGGCTCTGGCACCAGTTATCCGTTTCTGTGAGACCCTTCTGAAGGATATCTGTGTCAGATGTGTTTTCTACTATGGCCCAGTTTGCAGTCATCTGCAAACTTTGTCAGCCATAACCCTCCTGTGTTTGCTTGTACTTGGAAAAGTAGATGCCAAACAAGAGTGGGCCCAGGACTGAGCCCTGTGGGACACCACTTGTGACAGGCTTTGAGTCTGACATGGCGCCAGCAGCTCTGACCCTGTGGGTTCTGTCACTCAGCCAGTTTGCAACCCATCTTGTGATGTATGGGTTGACATTTAAGCTGATGAGTTTTTCAATGATACCCGAATGGGGTATTGTATCGAAGGCCTTAGCCAGATCGAGGTAGGCTGTATGGACTGCCTTTCCCTCATCAATGGCTTTGGTGACTGTTTGAAAAAGTCAACCAAGTTTAAAAGGCATGATCTGCCTTTGACAAAGCCAAACTGGGTTGGATCCAAAGTCTGCAAATTCCCTATGTCTTTATTTATGAGGTCCATTATGATCCTCTCCATGGCTTTGCAGATAAGGCTTGTCAAGCTAATGGGCGGTAATTTCCAGGGTCGGTGGAGGCACCGCCTTTGTGAAGTGGTACCACAGTTGCAGTGCGCCACTCCTGGAGTGCGTATCCAGAGGTAAGACTTTGATTAAACAGCTGTCCTAGCTGTGGGTTTAATTCCTCATTGAGTTCATGGAGCACACAGCCGGGGACACCATCAGGTCCCATGGATGCTGTGTTTTGCTTTGGAGAGAGCAGTTCTCACTTGGGCGCTGGAGATGTTTGGGGGCTGCAATCGTTTGGTATAGATATCTCTCCTTTTGGGGGGGGAGAAGTTTGCACTGAACCTGTCAGCCAGTATGTTGGCAATGTCTGTAGGATCAGTAATCTTCACATCATTTTGAACTAGCTCTGAGCATATCTGGGAGTTTCCTCCCAGGTTTCTAACATAGCTAAAGAAGGCCTTATGATTGTCTTTTGAGTCTTTAGCTATTTTTCTCTCGAAATTTGCTTTGGATGATTTTATGAGAGCTCTTAGTTTTTACTTATAGTGATCAAGGGTGTCTTACCTTTTAAGGATTTTGCTCTATCTTGTAGTAGCTTCCTCCTTTTGTTGTAGAGTTTGTTTATGGCTGGGGTCCACCAGACTGGATGCTTGCCTTTGGTACAAAGAGTCTTTGTTTTGCTTGGGATTGCCTTATCCATGCAGTCCTGCAGGTGCTGGTAGAAGGCATTTGTAAGTGATTCAGCGGCTTGAGTACTGTTTTCCGCCGGCTCGGGGCCTTAAAGGAGACCACACTAGTCTTTAGAAGTGTGAAGTCGGCTTTTGAGAAGTTCTTTACTGTGGTCTTTTTATTTCAGGTGGGGGTGGGATGAGGACCTCCAGCGAGATTAGTTTGTGGTCTGATCTCACCAGTGAGGGGTACACCTCGGTGTTGAACATTGTGCTCCCATGTTCGTGATGATGAGATCAAGTATGTTATCTCCTCTTGTGGGGATGGTGACTAGTTGTTCCATGGCATTTGAGTTTATGAATTCCAGGAACTTTTGGGCTAGGGTGTTTGGGCTTGAGTAGTGTTCCCAGTCTATATTAGGGTAATTGAAGTCACCTAGTATGATGGTGTTTGGTGATACATTTATCCCCTCTAGTGTTTTCAGGAAGGCCATGTGAGGTTCCTGAGTTTGTGAGGGTGGCCTGTAACATGCTACAATTTGCAGAGCAGTCTTGCCTATGGTTAATTGCACCTGGATGGTCTCCGATGCATCGTCGTTGCCACCAGTCTTGAGGTGTGGGTGTCCTTGATGAATATGGATACCCCTCCTTTCTTGGTATTGTCCAGATTTTGGGGCGGAGCATGATATGAGGTAAAACCTGATAGCGCGGGGTGCTCTCAGGAGCCTTGAACCAGGTTTCTGTCACAGCACAGACATCGATGTTCTCCATACTGAGAAGGGCCTCGAGTGCGTGCATTTTGAGATTTAGACTTCTGGCATTGAGCAGCATTACCCTTAGTTTTTTCCTTTTTGTGTTCTAGGGTGGTATGTTTAGAATTTGAGCCTTGCCTAAAAAGGCACTATGGGGTGGCAAGAGCCTTTGCCAATATCCGGAATCCCAGGGTGACAGGTGCAAGCCGTCCCTTGCGAAACAGCGTGGCTTGTCCAGCATGTCATCCCAGGCAGACAGACACTGGATCCCCTTTGAATGACACCAGTGTTTAAGCCAATTGTTAAAGCTGATCATCTTATCTCTGTATTGTGGCATCATTCTTGGTGAAGGTAGGATACTGCTCAAGGTCAGGGTCATACCTGTCTGGGCTACATAATCAGAGAGCTCCTCAATGTCTCTTTTCATGTAGTCCAAGGAGGTGCGTCTCAGGTCGTTTACACCAGCGTGGACAATGACTGAATCATATTTGTACCTGCTGTTGAGAGACCTGAGTGCTTGCGTTATGTGGCGGATTCTAGCGCCCGACAGGCAGCTTACTGTGACCTTCTCCTTACTCAGTCTGGTGGCGGGACGTCAGTGTGTCTGACTATGGAGTCACCAATGACTAGTGTGTCTGGCATTGTGTTTGGCCTTAAGGGCTGTGACTGTTTGACACTCTGACTGTGAGGTCTATGTGTTGCAGGTGTTGTGTTCTGAGGTGGTGGTTGTTTGGGTGTCTGCTTTGGTGGCCTCTGCTGTTTTGGTAGATTTTTGATCAGAGCCTCCGAGTATGTCTTTGTGTGTTTATGTGTATGATTTGAGGTTGTAATGGTAATATGTGAGACTGGGTCTATAGTGTGTGTGGTAACCTTCTCCTCCTGACTGGTCTTGCCAGTCCTATGTTGAGAGAGCTCAGCCTCCAGTTTGGCCGTGTAGTTGCATCTCTCGCATGTATTTGTGTTTTGTGGGAGGAGGAGAGGGTTGTCTGTGTACATGAGGCAATTGTAACATTGCCTCAATATTCCAGGTTCACCAGCTGAGCAGGAGAGGACACTAGCAACTGATCCCTCGACATGCTAGAAGGAATAGACAAAAAACTTTAAAAGATTCCGGGGACGTGGGTGAGCGAGAAATGGGGGGTTGCCTTTTTGGGGTACTATCTATGACCAGAGTGCCGTATCAAGGTAATAAGTACTGTAGGAGCAAGTGCTACGTTTAACAGATAGAGAATAGTCTACTTGGAGTCAAGTAGAGATGATCTTTTAATTATAGGATACGCTGATTAGATCAGTAGTATAGTTCGAGGAAGGTAGTTTTAAGGAAAATTTGAAGAGTGGACTTTAGGTAGCCGAATAGTTTAAACCTGCTTAACGAGCTGCCCTAGTGTGCAACAGTAGCAACTCCGGCTAAATCGGGCTAAATCGCTAAAGCGTGCTTTATAGCAGGGGCGGATAAGACAGGAAATGACCCAAATTGGCCAACAAACCACAAGTCACTGCCCTAAACCACTCCTCCGAGGACAAATGAAGGAGTTATGGAAATGACCCTAGTGGCCAATAAAACTACAGTTTCAAGTCAGTAACCACCTCTCCGGGGCAGGAAGCTGCTCAATGTTAGTCACTCCCACTGATAAACACAGAGACCTTCCTTCAGCCCAAGCAAAAATGGCCTCACAGAAACTTTCAAACAGTTCAGGAACAGCAAGCCTGTAACTGAACGTTTTTAACTCTCAGAAAAGTGGGAAAAAAGCAAGATTTTTTTTTTTGGTTTTGTTTTTTACAGAGATAGCAGAGGTTCACAAGTAATATCAAGTTATAACAGTGCAGTAAATGACCCCACACAAGAGTGCTAGGTCAAGGACAGAAAATATGCAAGTTTTAAGAAAAAACGATTTAAAATTAAGTGCAAACAGGAAATTCAGCAAACAGCTTTTGGTTGTGCTCTAAATACAGCTACTAATACAGAAATCAAGTTTAACAAGCCAGAAAATGCTCAAGCTAGGCAGCTATGCAGAAAAACTTAGCAAATAAACAGAGAAAAAATACTTAAAATCTCAAAAGTGGCTCCCTTCTTCTCTCAGCGTTTTTTCCTCTTGGAGGGTGCTTCACCAACAGCCAACAAGCCTGAAAAGACGCTCAAACCACGAGGCAACTAGGTTTTAAGAGAGGAAGATGAAGGAGTTATGGAAATGACCCTAGTGGCCAATAAAACTACAGTTTCAAGTCAGTAACCACCTCTCCGGGGCAGGGAAGCTGCTCAATGTTAGTCACTCCCACTGATAAACACAGAGACCTTCCTTCAGCCCAAGCAAAAATGGCCTCACAGAAACTTTCAAACAGTTCAGGAACAGCAAGCCTGTAACTGAACTTTTTTAACTCTCAGAAAAGTGGGAAAAAAGCAAGATTTTTTTTGTTTTTGTTTTTTACAGAGATAGCAGAGGTTCACAAGTAATATCAAGTTATAACAGTGCAGTAAATGACCCCACACAAGAGTGCTAGGTCAAGGACAGAAAATATGCATACCCTTCGGGAAAAACAAGGTAACCCCAAGCTACCATATAGGTGGCAATCCACTAAGCACAGAAGAGGTTATCAGGGACCTGGGGACCCAGGTTGATAGTGGCCTTTCTTTTGACACTCACATTGCTAAATTGGTTAGAAAAACCTTCTACATTGCCCATCTGATCATGAAGGGATTCACATCCAGATCAAGTGAGGTCATTGTTCCCCTGTACTCTTCACTTATCAGACCAATGATCGAGTACAATGCTCCATTTGGGATGTATCTCACCCGACACCTGCAGCAATTGGAGAGACCCCAAAAGTTCCTCACCAAAAGGATAAAGGGACTCCAAAATCTGTCATATGCTGCCAGACTGAAGAAACTCCAGCTCTATTCAGTTGCATACCGTCTGCTCAGAGGTGACCTGTGCCTGACATACAAGGTCATGTCCAACCTGGAATTAATGGACATGCTCCACCTCAAAAAATCCAAATCTACCAGATCCACTAGAGCAAGCGACTTAAACCTTAGCACGGATATAAATAGGACATGCTGGAGGGATAGATTTGTCACCCAGAGACTCCTATGTTGTGGAATAAAATCCCGGTCCATGTGAGGCAGAGCACCTTGCTGGCTCTGTTCAAGAGAAATCTTGACCGGTGGATGGGAGATCGTAGGTTTACCCCGGGAATCATCTCTGTGTCACTGCTGGACAGAGGCACAACAAACTAATGGGCACAGTATTTTTTAACATAAGTGGTAAGCCACAAAACTCTGGGCTAGGCTTATAAATGCCTTAGGGAAGATAGCCTAGTATAAACCTATGAACCTATGAAAGCCCTTATGCTCTTGTTTGTTATTAAAGTATTTGATTTTATTTCCCTTGCCGTGCTTCAGTGTCCATTTTTATTTTATTTGTTTTGGAGTCCTAATTAATTGCTAAATCAGTGAAACATATGTCCTACAATTCTGGAAAAATATTTTGTCATCATACTCTTGCATAGGCCATTCACTATTCCCTCACCTGTATCAGGAAATCCCAGAGAAGTGTATCCACTTTCGACTACTAAATTTTTTTACTAAAGTTTCATCTGAACCACTGATCATACCATAGCCGAGTATTTCCTCCATTCACTTACTGTGCTTTCCAAACAGTTAACAGATAGGTGAAAAAAGGCAGACCTGCACGGGGTCCTTTACTACATCCACCACCATAAAGAAAGCAAAATGTAATACACAATTATCCCAAGCCATGATCCTAAACTTTAATGGCTTCCTCCTACCCAAAACAACTAGTATAGCAATGAGATCTTCCGGTCCTAGTGTCTTTGATTCCATTACCATTTGGGCTCTGTCCATATCAATAAATTCAAAAACACCTACAATTTCTCCTCACTTTTTCATCATCTTTGGAATATGGATAGTGATAAATACACCCGTCTATGCATTAAAAAGGCTTACACTTGCACCAAGTCATCTGTCGCTTCTATATTACATAATCAAACTTTTCAAAGTTCAAACGTCATATGGTCAACACCATATGATTGAACTTTTAAAAGTTCAAAAATGTAATAAAAAAAAAAATAAATAAACCAAAGAAAAAAATGACCTGAACAGTTTAAGTAGGGGGGGGGGGGCAAGCCCAACCGCATCCCCCACACACCCCCACTCTTTAAATATACCAATTCTGAGATAGCACTACAGTGCAGAAAAGGGAAATCTTCCCATTCCGCACTGTACAGAGATCTCCATGGAAAGATTTGAACTTTTAAAAGTTTGATCATATGGTGTCAACCATATAAAGTTCGAACTTTTAAAATTTTTACAATGTGATATAGACCCCATCTGTCAGCTGACCCAACTCCTCTACCTCAGACAAAATCACCTGATTAATGTGTAGCTGGATGAAATTTAACCTGTCCTGGATTCACTAAACCCCCTGAGTCACTCCCACAGAGTTCTATCTCATAATTCATTTTCCTCCACCACCTCAACCCTAAGCAAGTCCTGCCACCTCCCTCTGCTTGCCTCATCTAAACTCGGCAACAATTCTGCTAACATAAATAAACAGTACTATCATTTATTACAACTGCCTCCCCTTAAGATAAAACATTATCTTCATTACCTATCGTGGCTGGTCTACAGGTACACTTGTTCATACCTCTTTCCTCATTTTATCACCTCTGCTTTGCTATTTTGACCGCTCTGTACCTGCAGCCTTGCTGTTAACCATACTCCTCCCTCTTTTTCTCACTTATATCATGAATAACATTCATGCCATATCCTACTGTTGATTGGAAGGCTCCTTAAAAAAATGATTCCCATTTTGTGCTCAGTATCCGAGCTGCTTGGCTGACTGAGATCTACCTGCAATCATCTGAACATACAAGCTGATTTAAGTACACATTTGTTTGCACTTGCACTATTTTGGTGATAGTACTGCATTTTATTTATTTGTTTCAATGAATCACAAAATGTAAAATCTAAACCAAAGAACTGAAAACACTGCCGGTGAGGGAACATAACATACACCACTACCTTAAGATAGTGGTGTCCGTTTTGTTCCCTCACCGGTTTTGTTTCAATGAATATTAATTCAATATTGTGGTCTGTCTATCTCCCTGCAATTATCCTGCTAGAAGTGTAAGCTACCTGGTTTCATTGGGGGTTGTATGACTTCTTTGAAGTTCTGGATTTAACTGTTAAAGTAGGGGGGTTACCTTTGCCTTATAATAGTGTTAGTCGCATCTCTGTGCATTTATTTCTGCTCAGTATCGGAGCTATTTGGCTGGCTGTGATCTACCTGCAATCATCTGGACATATAGGCTGATTTGTTTGCACTTGCCTTGTTTCACTGATAGTACTGCATTTTATTTATTTGTTTAATTGAATATTAATTGAATATTGTGGTCTGTATGTCTCTCTGCAGTTAGCTTGCTAGAAATGTAAGCCACCTGGTTTCATTGGGGATTGTATCACTTCTTTGAAGTTATGTGTTTAACTGTTAGCCTAGGTGGGCTTTTCTTTGCCTTATAATAGCATTAGTTATATCTCTGTGCATTTATTTATGCTCAGTATCTGAGATGTTTGGCTGGCTGTGATCTACCTGCAATCATCTGGACATACAAGATGATTTAAGTACACTTTTGCTTGCACTTGCCTTGTTTTGGTGATAGTACTGCAAGTTATTTATTTGTTTCATTGAATATTAATTGAATATCATGGTCTGTTTGTCTCTCTGCACTTAGTTTCCCACCCCCCTCCCTGTGCTTGTTGTGGTGTTAATCTTGGTGACTTTGGACTTGCCCATCCCTGCTGTAAATTTATGTTTGGGCACTCTTCCTGGACCCACCTCATTTCCTCAATCAGCTACCCACTTGCTTGTTTAATTTCAGACACTCGTACCATTTCCATCTCATAAGCTCTTTCTACTGTGTACAGAGAGAGCATTTGGGAAGGAAAAACCCTGTATTCTCTTAATCTTGCTCTCCACTATAAAAACAATTGTTATACTTTATTCAGCTGCTCTTACTTCTACCTTCTCTATGACCTTAGTTTGCTGTTCTGTATGCTCTTAAATGTTCACATGCTCTTGCTCTGCTGTACTTATTATTGCTTGTTAGTAGCTTGATTAAATTTGTCTGCTGTTCAACACTTTTGCTTCAGGCCAGTTATTTTACATTTATGTTTTTTGTGGTCTACACTCTTGTGGACAACCCCTTATCAAATCCTGCTCTCCATAAGTCCCACAAGTATTCAGAGTACTATGTCTGGACAATTCTCATCAGTTTCCCCTGCCAACCTGATCGACATGGGCATACTGAGCAGTGTAGCAGCTGCCTCGTTCACAGACAGCCCCCTTCTCCTTGCACATAATTCATCTACTTGTAAGAAATGCATCTACATCAGTAAGCTGGAATCCATGCTCTCTCACACCATAGTTAGTACTCCTCACCACCCACATCACAAATTCACACACCCACCTATGCAGGGGTCCTCAACAAAAACTTATCTAAACAACAGAGACCCCCAAAACACACTGAGAAATATTCCACACACAACACCAATCACATCACACACAGTAGTCAACACACCAGTGTCTCACAAACACAGCCCATTAGGCATAACAATAAACCACTGCAGCCCATAAGGCATAACAATAAACCAAACATACTAGTCATCGGTGACTCAGTAGTGAGACATACCAATGTCCCCCTCACCAGGCTCAACAAGGAGAAGGTCACGGTCAGCTGTTTGTCAGGTGCTAGAATCTGCCATATCATGCACGCACTTAAGTCTCTCCACAACAGGTACAAGTATGACTCTGTCACTGTCCATGTTGGTGTGAATGACTTGAGATGTACCTCCCCTGGACTATATGAAGAAAGACATGATTAAGCTCTCAGAGTATGTGCTCCAGGCAGGTATGACCCTATCCTTAAGCAGCACCCTACCTTTACCAAGAATTATATCACAATACCAATAAAAAATGATTGACTTCAACAATTAGGTTCATAGGTAGGTACTAGGCTATCTGCCTGAGGGCATTTTTAAGCCTAACCAGAATGTGTTGGCTTTCACCGCCCCATTGATTAATTAACTGAGCCTCTGTCAAGCAGAGCCAATGAAGTGATCCCAGGGGTGTATTTTCTGTTACCCATCCACTCATCAAGGCTTCTTTTGAAGAGTGTTAGTGAGGGGCTCTGCCTAATGTAGTTAGGAATTTTGTTCCAAAGCATGGGGAGTCTCTGTGACAGGAATCTATCCCTCCAGCATGTTCTATTTATTGTTGTAGCAAGGTTTAGCTCACTAGAGCGCGTGGCTCGCAGTGACTTGGATTTCTTTAGGTGGAACATGTCCATCAATTCTGAGTTGGACATGGCTTTGGAAGTCAGGCAGAGATCACCTCTGAGTAAGCGATATGCCACTGAGTACAGCTGGAGTTTTTTCAGTCGGGCTGCATAGGACAAATTGGCTTAGTTTCTGGTGTCTATCCAAGGGGATTCAGTATCTGTCTTCCTGGGATGACATGGCTGACAGGCCTCAATGTTTTTAAAATAAAGCTGCAGCTTAAAGCTCAAAATGAAAGGATGGTCTTTTATTCCACTGAATTCATACTTTTAGTTGAAACAAACAGACACACAGTTGACTAAGTGGTTTCTCCTAGCATTACAGCTAAAAAGGCATCTTCTGAGTCAAATGTAGTAGTCAAGGCACCCTATTTAAAAATGTAGGTGGTAACACAATTATGACATAACTTCCTTGATTGCCAGTGTTGACCTTCTGTTTTCCAGTTAAAATTAGTTAAACATTTTCACATAACATCATAATTAAAAATACAAAATAAAAAATACAAAACAGACACTACATAGAAACTATTTAGAATCAGCACCTCTATAATTATTTCCTACAATATTGTTCTGTTGTTTATACACAATTCAATTTAGCTAATATAACAGTGTGATAAATAGCACAAGTTGTTTGTCATGGTAAAATTGTTTGTGTAAAGTCTATATCTGGTTAGCTCTTCTTTTCAAAATGCTAATAATGGACAGGGTATCATTTATACCTGTTTTTTCTTTAGCATTTAATCTTAGCTGCCATTCTGTTTCT
Source organism: Protopterus annectens (assembly GCF_019279795.1). NCBI lineage: Eukaryota > Metazoa > Chordata > Ceratodontiformes > Protopteridae > Protopterus > Protopterus annectens. The sequence goes on from NC_056732.1 coordinate 1,423,091,827, forward strand.
TTTATCAGAAGCTGTATGTCACAATCACCCCTCTATGGTTTTTTATCACTTTATCAATTATAAATAATATAAATGAACGCAACAAAAATAAACGTAGAAATAAATTCCAAGGCAACTGTAGTGCCCAGATTTTAAGAGGTTTATATTTTTTGTAATTGATAGGATCCCACATAATACAGATAAGGGTGGAGATGTGAACAACTTGTTAAAAGTTAAGGAATGCCTATGGCAACTTAGGCTGAATGCTTGTAATGTGCCAGGTATTAACAAACATATTTCCATCTCCAGTATTCTCAAATATAAATCTTATCTTATTTAAATGGTTATTTAATTGTTACATTTGAGACGTTGATGGATTGATATTTTGACACATAGCTTATTATGTTTACTGGTTTTATGTTTTAAACTATTTTATTATTTTAGAATAGAACAGAATACTATTTATTTAATTATTTAGTTAAATTGTATAATATATATTTATTATTATTTTGGTGTTTATATATTTTATACATTACATATTTATTATATATATATGATAGGGTAATTTTATATGTATACAATATATATATATATATATATATATATATATATTTTTTTTTTAGAAGATAGGAGGTGTTGATTTTAAACAAGATGTATTAATCAAATGAATGACTTGATGACAAGTCTAAGGCTGATTGGAGAATTTTTAATTAGAATACTATATTAAGGAAGTGTATTCACAATTGAAGTTACTCTGATGAAACCCACAGATTGGATGGGTGAAAGCGCTTAGTGTGTACAAGATTATAATTATGTTTTGTGAATTTCTGTTGTTTTATTATTTTGTTTAGTGTCGTTATCAGTTACTATTAAAAGGTCACATTGTCACTACAGTTGTCTTGGAATTTATTTATAAATAATATAAACTTGTTAAAGTTGGTGCATTCTCTACTGTGCAAATAAAGGACATGACTTATTTTACATTTTCTAATGTCCCTTGTATGCTCTAAAATTCTTTCATATAAGGTTCTCACGGTTTTCCCTATGTAGAATGCTGGACATGAAATATACATTGCAAGTATACCACATTTCTAGTTTTGCAGTTACAACTTCCTGGACATTGCAAACGTCTGCTGTATGTCGCTATTAATACGTAGGGTCTGTCATTAATTTATCTACATGCACTACAAAAGCCACATTTACTCATTTTTGACACATAGGTCTCAATGTGTGTTTCTTTCACCCTTTCTAATATTCCCTTAATATTTCTTCCCCTACTAAATACTACCCTGGGGGATGATCCCAACTTTTCTTTTAATGCTTGATCAAAGACAGTATTCCACACATTGTTTTCTGTCTTTAGTAACTTGTGGGCATCTTGATGATAAGGAATAACCATGACATCATTTTAAGTACCCCATAAACTTTAGCTATTCCACTGTTTATTTCTCCCTTCAAAATAGGGAGAAAACTGGAATTTCTGTTTCTCATAACTTCTCCCTTAACCGATAATAGTGACCACTGTGGATATCCTCTTTCCTTGAACATTCCTACAAGTATATGCATTTCTTCTTTAAACTTGTCTTCATTTCTTACTAATCTGGACAGTCGAACCATTTGGCCTTTAACTGCACTTCTGTTTTGATGGAAAGGGTGGCAGCTGTTGTAGTGTAGGAGCATATTGGCATATGTCTCCTTTCTATAAATAGTAAAGAATAGTGCCCCCGTGTTTGGATCTTTAGTTAACTGCATATCCAAATAATCACTTTCTTTGTCATGTACCTTGTATGTAAACTTTAAAAAGTTTGTTGTTGACCCACTGAGAAAATCCATGAATACCTTCCTGCCTACCTTTCCAAGCAATTAGGATGTCATCCAAAAATCTATAGTAGGCTGTGATGTTGTTCATGAAAGGTGAGGGGAAGACTTCTTTTTCTTCTCAGTCTGCCAATACTAAGTTGGTAAATACTGGGGCACATTTTTCTCCCATTGCCACCCCTAATTTTTGTCTAAAGTATTCTCCATCAAAGTGTAAGAAATTGCTGACCAACACTGTTTCTAACATGTCTATTAACAAATTCACTTTGGTCTGCTCCAGTTTACCACTTTGCACTAGACTATGCTCATATAATTCCAAACCTACATCATGTGGTATCACTGAGAAGAGGTTTATAACATCCACAGTTACAAAAATATATTCTTGATGCATTTCAAGAGTTCTCAATTGTTCTAGACAGTGCCAGGAATCTGTAAAAATGTGTGTAAAATTCTGCAATACAGGTTTGGAACGGTGGTCAATAAGTGCTGCCAGTGTCTCTGTCTTTGATCCTTGGGCCACAACTATTGGCCTAAATGGAGGGTCAATATGTTTTTTGTGTATCTTAATTATTCCCTAAACTCCAGGAATAATAGGAAATTCTACCTTAAGATACTCGTATTCATCCTCCTCTATTTCATTTTCAACCAGTGCCCACATCGCTCATCTGTAACCTCATCCAGAAACTTAAACCCACCACACTCTCTGCAGATCTACTCTCTGCAGAATACCTGCAAAAAGCTGCTAAAGTCATAGCCTACTATCCATCCTCATTAACAGGACTATTTCTGAAGGTACTATCCCCTTAATCTGGAAAGTCTCTCGCATTATCCCCCTGCACAAAGGTGGTAACTCCAAGGAGTTCTTCAACTACAGGCCCATAGCCATACCATCTCCTTTGGCAAAAATAATGGATAAATGTATTCATTTACAACTGTTAACCTACCTACTTGAACACAATTTACTAGCAACCTGTCAACATGGCTTTAGATCATTTCATAGCACCACCTCTGCTCTCTTATCCTTCACTAACCGTATTAATAGTAATCGTAATAATGACACTCTATCCTCAGCTCTTTTTATCGACCTGTCTAAAGCATTCGACATGGTTAACCACCTCCTCCTCATAGACACACTGAAAAACCTGTCATTGGATGCCCTTACTATACAGTGGTTCCAATCATACCTAGTTAATAGGCAACAGGCTGTACTATGGGATAATACTTTATCTTCCCACCTCCCAGTTGCCCTAGGGGTCCCTCAAGGATCCATATTGGGTCCTTTACTCTTCTCCATCTTTACAAATGACCTCCATTCTCTAATTCCACAAGCTGACTGTATCCAATACGCAGATGACTCCACACTCATATGCTCTGCTACTTCCCAATCAGAACTTCAGTCACTAACCCAAAACACTTTTAGTAAAGTCAAAAATTGGCTCCTACAAAGGTGTCTTATCTTAAACCCAAAAATAACTAAAATACTACTATTCACCCCCACTCGCAGAACCTCCCCACTTAACTTTACTATCATTTCAAATAACGGAACTATAATATCTCCTGAGCCAACCACCAAACTACTCGGAGTATTAATAGATAATAACTTGTCTTTTGAGCCTCACATTAATAACACCATAAAAACAGTGAATAAGAAACTAGTTTCCCTGTACAGAATCAAACCATTTCTAACTCCTCTAGTCAGGGTCACCATTGCTCGCACCCACCCTATCTCAACCCTGCCCTATGCCTCTCCTATCTATACCAAAATATGCAGAAGTAATCTGAGTAAACTGTCATCCTCCTACAACAATATTGCCAGATTTGCAGCTGGGTCCTCCTATATAACTCATCACTGTATCAACCTGGATCAACTTGGATGGTTAGAGTTGCCAAATCTAATACTTTTCAATCAACTAAGAGTAGCCCATAAGATCCTATATCTACCTCAAAATACATCCATACTTACATCCCTAGTCACCCCCTATAGCAATCTCAAAACCTTATGCTCAGCTAATAAACTACTTGTACAAATATCTAAATCCACCAATTCAGCTGGTGACACCCTGTTCTCTAATACAGTAGGTAAAACATGGAACAGCCTCCCAAGTCAACTAACCTCACTATCCTCTGTTAACCTATTTAAAAGCAAGCTCAAACCCTACCTCAAATCATACTGGCTATGCCCGTGTGATAACCCAGACTAACCACATACCCTTTTCTAGACTCCCTTGATTCCTAGCCTCTTATGAACATTATCTTGTATTTAGTCACCGATAATAGTGTGCTTGACCATTCTGAGGATTTTTCCTCATGTAAATATGCATATACAATTGAATGACTAACCATTTTCATATAAGATCACAACTTTTGTGAGACTGAACACTATAATTGTATCCTTGTATTTTACTTTTGAATACTCTATCCACTTAACACTAGTGTTTTTCTTTTGATATTTTTGTGTGACTTTAGAATCTATAGTATCTCTTAGGTATAATTTGCATTATTAATTCAAAGTACTGTTGTATCTAGGTTTATTTTCTATCAGGTTTTTCCCTATTGGAATACAGAATATAAAATCCTAGATATGTAATATGTTATAAAGCTTTGTAATGTACCAATGTCTATTGTAAATATCATTGTCTTGTCCTATTTTGTTGTTGTTTGTGGAGCTTTTCTCCCTCGGCCTCCACTAAAAATGGACATATATCCAGCTGGACTAGCCCGGGCAACAAATGTAAAATAAATAAATAATAAAATAAAATCTGAATTCAAAGAGCCTTCATTCAAAGCATCCAGTAGCATTAAATCAGTCTTGAGGTAAGCTCTATTTACCTCATTGATAGAAACTCTTTCATAAGCTGCCTCATCATTTAACATTTCAAAAATCTTGCATGCATAATCAGATTGTTTCATAATGACTACCCCACCACCTTTATCAGGCTTCGTAACCCTGTAGTCTCCATTGTTGGAAAGTTCTGACAAACACATTCTTTTTTGTCTAGTTAAATTGTGTGTTGCTCTTTTGTTATTTCTTATCATTTGTCTGAAATCATTTTCAACTAGGTGTTCAAGTGTGGCAACTAGTGCGGTACTTGGGAGTATATAAATGCTCCTACATCTTAAAGAGGTGACAGTTTTAGCTGTATTATCAGCTCTACCATTGAAGAAAAGTTTCACATTTAGTTGCCTTGTGAACAGCCTCAATGTTTTGCCAGAGGTGGCCTCCATCTGTCACCCCTGGGGTTCTGAATCTTGATCAAGACTCTTTCCTCCCTCACTGTGCCTTTTTTCTTTAGGCTATGTCCCAAAGACAAATTTTCCAACATAAAAGATCTGTCAAAAAGCAAATTGAAGGTCATGTTACTCAATGCTAGGAGCCTTAACCTTAAAATGCACTCATGGGAGGCTCTACTCACACTGGAAGATGCCAATGTCTATGCAGTCACGGAAACTTGGTTTAGGGCTTTGGAGACCACCCCTGCCTTACCAGGCTATACCTCATTCCACACTTTCTGACCTCAAAATGAGGGTGGAAAGACTAAGGGTGATGGAGTCTCTATCTTCATTAAGGGCAGGCACATCTCCAGGCTGGTTTACCAGCATGACACACTGGAATTACTTCAGGTGCAACTGACAGTTGGCAAGACACCCATCCAAGTTACAACCAGCTGTAGACCCCCCCTCCATGACTCAGGACATCCACTCTCCTCCCACCTGAACCTACTTTACTCCATCAAGGTAACTCATAACACCCTGATTCTTAGTGACTTCAACTACCCCACCATAAACTGGGTGAACTATTCCTGTACTAATGCACTTACCCAGTGATTTCTTGACTTCATCAGTTCTAATGCACTAGACCAGCTGGTCTCATCCCCCACAAGGGGAAATAACATACTGGACTTGGTTCTGACCAACATGGGTGACTGCTGCATCACTCCCATAGTATGTTCTTCCCTGGTGAGATCAGATCATCAGTTTGTCTCATTCAAAGTTTCTATCCCACCCAACCCCTCCCCAGCTGTAACCAGGCTAAACAACTTCTCAAAAGCTGACTACAACCTCCTAAGGGTTTTCTTACAACAAAAGGAAGAAACTGTTGTCCAAGAGTAAAAAGGAACAAATTCCAAATTGAAAATGTCAAAGGAAAAAAGTTCAAAGGAAAAGGTTCAAGCAAGGCACCCTTTATTACTTGCAGCAAGGAGACAAAGCATGTATGCACAGAGTTTGTCTAAATGATTAATTACTAGTAGGTTATACTTATACAGTTCTCTTCCTATCACATAGAAAATGTTACATTCTATTGCTGATGTAGTTAGACACAGCTTTCTGTATGTTCTACAGAAAATATTGTTAGACTTATTGCTGACCAAGTTAAAATATCTGTCATTCTGCAAAAACATTTTGAGAAAAACAACCTGGCCTTGGGTTTATGTCAGTCCATTTCAGCATTTCAATTCTTCTATTGTACTGTTCTAATACATGTGTTACATTTTACCTAGATTCAAGGTACATTTCTAGCTTCAGTACAAGTAATGCTGACTATGGTTTAAACTTTCAAGCATCTATTGTTTTCTTTATCAATAGCTTCTAGCAGCTGCATGTTTTCTCATGACATAAGCAGAAATCAATATCCCTTTGTTAATTTTCATGACATTAGCAGAAATGAATTACTTCTTTTGTTATTTGCTGACATTAGCAGAAAATAGAATGCTTCTTGTTAAGTTTCTAATGGCTGTGCAGATTCATGCAGTGTGAACAGAATAAATGTATTAACCCTTTTAAATCTATAATGCACTAAATGCACTAAACATGCATATTACTATTACATATTTTTCTAACATTTCCCCCCTTTTAATACTTTTATTCTACTTTCAAGATAAGCATAAACAGTTTTTCTTTTCCTAACCTCTTCCTACTCAGGATTTGCAGTTAAGAGAGTCATTCAGTTTAAACTTATGAAAGCATTTTCAGATTTTTAACAATTCTTCAAGTTCAGCACCTTGGTATAAGGTTTCTGAAACTGACATGTCTATAAAGTCTTTAATCAGTCTTTTCATGCAGGGGATGCAGCAGCACACACATACCACCAGTAGGATCATTCCTACACAGATGGCAATCAGGATGTTCATCAGGATACTGCCCCACCCCCCAAACAATCTCTGGAAAAAGTCCATCAATGGATTTGGTCCTGGTTTGGTCAAAGCTGACACCTGCTGAATTACCTCAAGATGATTGTCTATCTCATGTTTGTGGTCAGGAATATATGAACAGCACTCCTCCTGGATTAAAGCACAAGTACCTCCTCTCACCACTAGGGTGAAGTCAAGAGCCATGCGATTTTGAAGCACTACAGTTCTCATGGCAGTCAGTGCATCAGTCACCAATTCTAGGGTGGAAATGGTTGCATTACTCATTATTTTGAGAAGTTTAGACAATTTTCTCAGTTCCCAGATTGATTTCGTTGCTCCATATGCTGGCAATACACCTGCCCACGAGATGATTGTATCACCCAAGTCCATATGTGACGGTCCATTTTTCCCTAAGTTCACATCATGATGTTTTTTCCAACCCACATTGATTTGCCCCACTGGATTAACAAGCTTCTTGATTTCTTGTTGAACATTTCAAATTTTCCCTTGAGGTAAAACTGCTGTGTGTCGTATGGCCGGAACCAGGTAACCCAAATAACAACTGCCAGACCAATTCTCAGGCAACCACTTGTATGCTTTCCTACCACATAAAAAATAACAGTCTTCTACTTTGGTAGTAACTTTACTATGTCCTGGCTCTGGATGAAACATTTTTTTGTCTATCATAGACAGTTGTCTATAAAGGTCAGCATTATGTTTTACTTCATCAGTTGTCTTATGCATCAGTTCAACAAATGAATCATAGCTCATGTTGCAATAGGACCCTGTGTTATCAGTCTTATTGTAGCATCTATAAGGAACAGTCACATTGCAATTGCTCCAACCCACCTGAACTGTATCATTTTTGTAAAAACACAGTCCCCTTCTGTCGAACAGACAAGTGCAATGCTACTTTATCTTGTGGTGTAACATCTGATGTATCATAGACTAAATTTTCCCAGGTCTTGTTGGCTCCTAGGGGGACTGAAGTTAACAATAACCCCCTGTATGCTGTTGGCAAAGCTGTGCAAATCCAACAATTTGAAACATTGAAGGTCTCAGCATACACATATTTGATTGCCTGGTAAGTGTTGAAGTTTGGGTGCCACTCTGCATACAACTCTGCACACTTGTTCAGTCCAGTTTGTGTGGCTGAGAAAAGGAATGGCCACAACAAAAAGATTATTGTCACTAGTACAGTCAACAGGATGGTTATGCAATACTTCCGAGGAAACAGTTGTTCTGCATTAATGTTTTCTCCGACTCTTCCGAATAGGTACATCTGGATCTTACTGGATCCTGTCATCTTTATTTCAGACATGTGTTCTTACTCTCTGCCCTAATAGGACCTTCAGCACTGATGGTTTCTTCACTGGGGTTGAGACGGATCAGTCCTATTGATCTGACCCCCCTTTGTAGCCAGACTTTGTGCTGAGGGCCCCAATGGAGAGGTAAGATTTTTGTCCAGTTCAACGTTCTTAACAAGTTTGCAGAAGCACCAGGTGGATCCACGAAGCTCGCTCTACTATCTTGACTGCAGTGGGTGTCGAAAGAAGCACCTGGTAGGGACCTTCCCACCTTGGTGATAACCAGTTCTTCTTCTTGATAACTTTTATCCACACCCAGTCCCCAGGTGTCACTACTGCCACCTCTGATGTCTTGGTTTGCTTTCTATCTGAAACAAAATTTGACTGCAACAGATGTTTAGAATTCATGACTTTCTTCATATATTCAGCTAGTGTAAAATCAGCTTCCTGGTTTGATGACATGAGAAGTTTCCACTGGGGTGTGTAGTAAGCCCTTCAAGGAGTCAATCCTTTTGCTGTAGGGACAGTTCTCATGCTCAACAGTGCCAGGGGTAAACAGTATATCCAATTTTTTCCTGTCTCAGCTATCAACTTTCTCAATTTGTTTTTTAATATACCATTATGCCTTTCAACTAGCCCTGCAGATTGTGGATGGTATGCACAATGATTTTTTAAAGAAATACCAAAATGCTTACTTAACTGCTGTTTGGTTTGGTTTACAAAGTGTGTACCATTGTCACTGTAGATCCTTTCTGGAATGCCGAATCTAGGGATGATTTCTTTGACAAGTACTTTTGCCACCGTGGCTGCATCTGGATTTTTGGTTGGAAAGGCTTCCACCCATCTGAAAAACATATATACAATGACAAGACAATACTTCTTATTTTCACATTTGTTCAATTCTATGAAATCCATACAGATAGTGTGAAATGGATATGATGGTGTAGGGAAACTCCCTTGCTTGGGCTTTAATACCCCTTGTGCATGATGTTTATTGCAAATCTGACACGTCAAACAAAATGTTTTAGAGTAGTTTGTAAATCTGTACGTTGTGAACACCTGGTTCACCAGCTGTACCATCCCCCCTGTTAAGACATGGCACTGCCCATGGCTCAACAAAGCTGCATATCTAAACAAATTAGATGGTAGTATTGGTTTCCCTTCTCTAGAGATGTACAGCCCCTTTTTGAGAATTGCTCCTTGTTTTACCCATCGTTGTTTTTCAGCTTGCGTAGTGAGTGTCTGCATTGTTTGTAACATTTCTAAGTCTAAAATCTCAGAGGGTTGTAGTTCCTTATTTAAAAGAAATACTTCTGTGGCTGCTTGTTTTGCAGCTGTATCAGCTCTCGCATTACCTTTTGAAATCCTATCTTGTTGCTTGGTGTGAGCTGTGCATTTACAAATGGCTACTTTCTGAGGTAACTGAATAGATTCTAAAAGATCTAAGATAAACTGTGCATGATTTATAGGTTTGCCAGTAGATGTTATCATTCCCTGGTTTTTCCACTGTTGCGCAAAAGCATGTACAGTAGAAAAAGAGTACTGGCTATCAGTAAAAATGTTTACACATTTACCCTTTGCTAAGGTACATGTCCGTGTCAAGGCAATCAATTCTGCTGCCTGTGCAGATAAGTTGTGTGGTAAAGGTTTTGCTTCTATAATCTCAGTGTCAGAAACTACTGCATATCCTAATAGATTCTGTCCTGCAGGACCCCTTTTGCACGAGCCATCCATGTAGTATGTCACCTCAGCATCATCCAAGGGGACATCCGTGAGATCTTCTCTAGGTAGTGTCTTTTGCTCAATCACCTGCAGGCAGCAGTGCGGTATGCCATCTGCAGGGGTCGGGAGCAGAGTAGAAGGGTTTAAAGTCATGCATTGTTCAATTGTTATATGAGGTTGGCTCAACAATATAGTCATACAGGAAAGATGCCTAGCAGGGGAAAGATATGCTACCTTTTCTTGTAGTAAAATAGTCGCGACTGCATGAGATACTCTCAAAGTGAGAGGGTGGAATAAGACTACTGAGGCCAAAGCCTTGACTGCCATTGCAGCTGCAACTACTGCTTGTACACAGTGGGGTAAGGATCACGCCACTGGGTCTAGTTGTGATGAATAGTAAGCAATGGGGCATTGCTTATCCCCATGCTGCTGTGTTAATACTGATGTCATGTAACCCTGCTTATAATCTACAGTTTGGAAAAAACGTTTATGATAGTTTGGCAATCCCAGAACTAATGAGGATGCTATTAACTGCTTCAGTTTGCAGAAAGCAGATTCTGCTTCTGGTGTCCATTGCAATAAATCTTGTGCTGCCATAGGCTTCTTATATATAAAGTCAGTCAGAGGTGCAGATTCCAAAGCATAGTTTGGAATCCAGCTCCGGCAAAAATTAGTTGTACCCAGGAAGGACATCATTTCCTTCTTGGTAGTGGGTTTTGGTGCTTGCAAAATTGCTATCTTTCTGTCCTCATCTAATGTTATGCCTTCCTTGGATATTACATATCCCAGGTATTTAACTTGTTTTTTCCAAAGCTGCAGTTTACTTTTATTAACCTTATGTCCATCAGCGGCTAAGAATTGTAGAAGTGCTATGGTATCTTCTCTATAATCCTGCTGGGTGGGAGCTGCCAGCAAGATGTCATCAACATAAAGTAAAATCTGACTGCCTCTTGGTGGGGTGAATCCCGCCAAGTTGATTGCCATTTCTTGTGAGAATATTGTTGGACTTTCACAATATCCCTATGGTAGTCGTGTATATGTATACCTTTTCCCCTGAAATGTAAATGCAAACCAATACTGGCTATCACGGTGTATCGGTATCAAAAAGAACACATTGCTGATGTCTACCACAGAAAAATACTTCTGTTGAGGTTTTAAATCATTCAACAGGGTGTGTGGGTCTGGCACCGTGGGTGCCCTTGGTATTACTGCATCATTTACAGCTTGTAAATCTTGGACCATACGCCATTCTCCATTTTCTTTTTTGACTGGAAATAAGGATGTGTTACATGGTGAATCGGGATATTCTATTAGTATCCCTCCTTCAAGTAAGGCTGCTATAATAGCCTTTATCCCTGCCTCTGCATCTTTTCTTAAGGGATACTGTCTCTTTTGTGGCCTAAATGCTGACTTTGGCATGATAGTAACTGGTCCTGCTGTGCGAATAAGTCCTACATCTGACTTTCCTGTTAACCAGAGAGTCTCTGGTATATTTTGTAAGGCATTTTCTTCCTCTTTTAATAGGAGTGTCAATAAGCTGCCCTCACCAGACTGTAAGTGCACAGCTGGGTTGGTCTGAGTTATCCAATTCAACTTCTGTATTTGTATTCCCTGTTCTGATAGTTCTAGTTCTGTCTGTTTCTCCCATCTCGTGACTTTTTCTCCTAGGTCTGCCCATTCTATATTTCTGTTTTTGGTTAAGCTAACATGTGGTAATCGATTAGATTTATAAAGTGCAAAGAACTCCTGGAGCAATGAACAGCTGGCTACACTGTTCCCTTCTGTGTCCCAGTACAGGTTACGCAATATCAATCTATTTTCATAATTCTTAAACAATTCTTGCTCATATTCCTTATCAGGTCCTGGTGTGTTACAATAATACAGGGTACAGTGCAACAGGTGTTGCTTATCAATGTCAAGGGTGGGGAATTTGCTGATGGCTACATTCATTAACTCTTCGGTTACAGTCCCTGGACCAGTCGTAACCAAGTCCTGGCTGTACCAATAAAACATTTCACCCTCCGATTGCACTGCAAAGGTATCAATTTGTCGCTGTGCTTCCATACCCTGCATGGTTGGGACTACTGCTATACCAAATAGCTGCATGAGGTCTGTGCCCAGGAGGTTTACTGGGCATTTTGCAGAAACAACAATTTTGCTTTTTTGTGTCAATCCTGAAACTGGATCAGTTATTGCAATGTTACAGGAGAGAGGCTCCCGATACAGCTGTCCATTAGCTGCTTTGACCAGTGTGTAATCAGGTGTCTCTGTGTTTACTGGCAGTTTGGAGGGATGTATCAGGGTTCGTGATGCCCCTGAGTCACAAAAGAATTTGACTTCCCTCCCTTCTACCAAGAGTGTTACTTCTGGTTTTGTGTCTGCTAAATAGAGCTCCAAGCTCAATAGAGCTAGGTCTAATATTTCATATTCTTCATTGTCACTAACTTCCTGCACTTCCTCTACTCCCTCTATCACATTCTCATTTGTCCCTTCTTTGCTAGCCCCTTCTAGTGATTCCTGACTACCTCACCCTCCTTGTCTTCTGTTGTTGCCTTCTTATTTTTCCTGCAATCCTTTGCCAAGTGTCACTTTTTACTACATTTAAAACATTTATCCCTTTTCTTTCGCCCTTCAAATTCCTCTCATCGTTGATCAGATTGTTTGTTTCCCTGTGAATTTTTCTTGTCCTTTTTCCCGGACTGTACTACATAAACTTCTGCTCCATCTTCTACAGAAAATATTTGAGCTTTATTTTTCTTTTTGCTATTAAAATGCCTTTTGGCATGCCTAGCATATTCAAGTAATGATTGTAACCTGCTTGTACGATGATCTACCATGTGTTTTGTAATAAAACTGCTTATAGGTGCAATACTGCCCTTTAAAAATGCATTCTTTAACTGCTGTTCATATGGGGAATCTTGTGTTTGATCTTCAGGAACCTGCATTCCACAATGGTTATTAAAACACTCTAATAGTCTAGCATAATACCGGTCAATAGTTTCACCTTCTTGTTGGATGCATTGATTAATGCAAGTCCAGTCTGCCCTAGGTTTCTATTTTTCAGAGATGCGGTCTGTAAGAACTTTTACTCTGGTGTCTAATTCTGCACTGCTATGTGGGAGGGGTCTTTGTGCAGCATCACGGTGATTCCAGTTCCCACTAATCATATACCAATCTGGCCCTACAATTTGTCTAACTACCTTTTCTACCTCTTCTCCATTCAAGTTATAACTCAGCCTCATTCCTTGTAAATCTTCAGAGAATTTTCTAAAATTAACCTTTGGATGGGGAATTCCCTCAGTGGCTTTCCGGATGTCTTCCGGAGTCCAAGGTCTATACACTAAAATAGTTGGGTCCTGATTGTCCTGACCTGCCTGAGGGTTGGGTAACTTCTATAAGTGGACATATTTCTTCTCCTTCACTTATAGATCATGAATTCTTAACCATTTGTCATAACTCGATGCCTTCATTTGAGTTACCTGCCTTTGTTCGAGACCTGGTCTCGATGGGATCTCTAATATACGGTTTTATTTTCATAATGCCTCTATCTTCAGTGACTACAGGATATCGTGGGGGTGGACTAACCTGTTCACTTGCTTCATATTCCGGTAAGGGAGGCAGAGGTGCTGATGTTATTACTAAGTTATTGTCCTCTTTATCTAAAAACATTGCTTTTGAATTCTTGTTCTTTTGTTCCCTACGGTTTACTTCCTCAATCCACCTGTGTGCCTGAGGAATTCCTAATTTAAGTTCCTTTTTTACCTGACCTTTGGAATCAGTTTTGAGCTGTTTAACAAGTTTGATAAGCGAGAATTTTTCTAATTTTCCATCGAATTCATACTTATTAACCCATTTTGAATAATATTTAATATTGTCGGCGTGCTGCGATTGCATGTATTTTGCGTCTTCTGTTAACGGCAGATTTTGGGGTCTTTTTGTGCAATTATTACCCATTTTGTTCTACCCTTTGATTGTTACGTAACTTCTCTTATTTTTTAACATGGTACCACGGATTTTTTTATAGTCTCTTCAGAATTACTGCCTACTTATTCTGTTTCACCTGATCTATGACAAGACAGTAATCTTTTTTGTCCCTGACTTGTAAGAAAAATACAGTCTAACAAAAACAATACACATCTAGTCCCTGATCTAAAACAGAAAACAGAAAAAAGTAGATTCACCTTACCTGAGCCCACGTGATTGATCACCAATTCGCGGAGTCCTGTCTTCAGTCACAGATCAGAAAGTGGCTGGCCTCTTTTGAACGACAATTCAGTCGGAGGGCTTTTCAGATAAGAAGAACCGATTTGGATTCTTCCCCGTTTGGTTTCAACCACCTGGCCCGTCTGACCCGAGTTGAAGAGAGGGTTCCAGTCCTAAGGACCAATCTGTCAAAGGAAAAAACTTCAAAGACCAATTCACATTAGGTTCAAGCAAGGCACCCTTTATTACTTGCAGCAAGGAGACAAAGCATGTATGCACAGGGTTTGTCTAAATGATTAATGACTAGTAGGTTATACTTATACAGTTCTCTTCCTGTCACATAGAAAATGTTAAATTCTATTGCTGACTTTGTTAGACACAGCTTTCTGTATGTTCTACAGAAAATATTGTTAGACTTATTGCTGACCAAGTTAAAAATATCTGTCATTCTGCAAAAAACATTTTGAGAAAAACAACGTGGCCTTGGGTTTATGTCAGTCCATTTCAGCATTTCAATTCTTCTATTGTACTGTTCTAATACATGTGTTACATTTTACCTAGATTCAAGGTACATTTCTAGCTTCAGTACAAGTAATGCTGACTACAGTTTAAACTTTCAAGCATCTATTGTTTTCTTTATCAATAGCTTCTAGCAACTGCATGTTTTCTCATGGCATAAGCAGAAATCAATATCCCTTTGTTAATTTTCATGACATTAGCAGAAATGAATTGCTTCTTTTGTTATTTGCTGACATTAGCAGAAAATAGAATGCTTCTTGTTAAGTTTCTAATGGCTGTGCAGATTCATGCAGTGTGAACAGAATAAATGTATTAACCCTTTTAAATCTCGAATGCACTAAATGCACTAAGCATGCATATTATTAATACATATTTTTCTAACATTTCCCAATTGGTCTTTGAAGTTTTTTTCCTTTGACAGAAAAACTCCCTCCTCCACTGCAACAGGCAAATTAGATCACTAGTGAAAACCTCCAAAGCCAATTATGATTTGAAACTAGCCTCAGAAACAATGGAAAACCACAAGTCCTTCTTCAGTTTTGTTAGGAACCTTCATGGCAAAGTCCAAGTTTGTTACGAATTAATACTTAATGGTACCACTTACACTGATCCTGCTGACTTAGCCAACCTGCTAGCTGATAGGTTCAGTGCAAACATCACCCTCTTATTGCCCCCCAAAAGCCCAGTTGACATTCCACTACTTGGCCTACACCTCACATCTCCATAGATCAAGTATCAAAGGCTTTATTTAAGGCAAAGAACACAGATTCCACGTGACCTGATAGTATCCCAGGCTATAATCTGCACCATCTCCAGCAAGAACTAGCTTCACCATTAAGCACCCTATTCAACCACAGCCTGATTACAGGTTTCATTCCAGTAGAGTAGAAAACCACCATTGTCATCCCCTTGCACAAAGGTGATTCCACTACTGACCTGGAAAACTATTGCCCCATTAGCTTGATAAGTCTGATCTGTAAAGCCATGGACTGTATTATTATGGATCTCATAAACCAGGACATAGGCAATCTCCAAGCACTTGACCCCAGCCAATTCAGATCTGTCAGGGGCAGATCATGCTATTGAACCTAGATGACTTCTTTCAGACTTTCACCAAAGCCATGGATGAGGGAAAGTCAGCACATACAATTCACCTTGACCTGGCCAAAGCCTTTGACATAATCCCCCTCTCGAGCATCATTGAAAAGCTAACACAACTTGGTGTTAATCCCTATCTCATCAGATGGGTGGCCAACTGGTTAACAGATAGGACCCACAAGGTCAAAATAGGCACCACCACCTCCAACAGCAGACCTGTCACTAGTGGTGTTCCCAGGGATCTGTCCTCAGACCCCTACTCTTTGGCATCTACTTTTCAGAGGTCCAGGTAAAGACCAAGGGCCTGTGGCTGACCAAGTTTGCAGATGACTGTAACTGGTGCCAAAGTCATGGCCTTAATTAAATTGAAAAAAAGTATTATCGTACCATTCAACAAAAACATGGCCCCTACTGATAACAACATCAATGGCAATCCCCTAAGCACACAACCTTCAATGAGAGACCTGGGCACTTAGGTTGACAACAATCTCACATTTGACCATCATGTGGCAGCAGTGGTCAGAAAAGCCTTTTACATGGTTCATCTCATAAGTAAAGGATTGCATCCAGAAAAAAGGAGGTTATTATCTCCCTGTACTCCTCCCTCACACCTATAATTGACACCCAGTTTGGTATGCACCTCTCCAAACACCTGCATCATCTGGAAAAGCCACAGAAATGTCTCACAGAGAGAATCCATGGCCTCCAACACCTGTCCTATACAGACAGACTCAAATCACTATCTCTCTACTCGGTATCATACAGATTTCTCACAGGTGATCTGTGTCTTGCCTACAAGACAATATCGGACCCTGCTATACTAGAGATGCTCCATATCCGTAAGCCTAACTCCTCACGCATGACACACTCAATAAGCCTAAATCTAATATGCGACATAAACAATACCTACTGGAGAGACAGGTTTGTCTCCCAGAGACTGCCCCATCTCTGGAATAGACTTCCAATACATGTCAAACAGAGAACCTCGCTGACCCTCTTCATGTACAACCTTGATGAGTGGATGAGAAACCACAAATTTGTCCCATGGGTTCCACCTTTCTCTCTCATTGGATGAGAAACCACAAATTTGTCCTAGGGGTTCCACCTTTCTCCCTCATTGACAGGGGGAACAGGTGCTGATTTTTTTTGGGGAGGATAAACTCTTGGCTAGGCTTGTAAGGGCCCAGGGACATTAGCCTAGTAAACTCCTATGATCCTATGAATAGCTACTTGCCAACTACTTGCTACTATTTGCTAATTGCCCAATTTTCCTATATTTGGGATACCAGTAACATCCTGATTCATAGCATCACTGGTGTGATGGGGAACAGATCACGTACTTCTTGTTCTCAAATACACCTATTACTTTCCCATTGAGCTGTCTCACTTTCCAGTTAGTAACCACTCTCCCCTTTTCCCCAGGCAGGCTTTACAGGTAATAAAGTCTGTTCATCAAATCCATATTAAATTCTATATTTAATTTGTTTGTATCTGTAAAAAGTATTGACTTTTTGTTCTTTCTGTCAACAACTTATGATGAATGAAATGGCATAGCTCCCAAGCCCTTCATATATGCTTCATCATGGGTTTTGTATTCATGTTTGCATGTGTATGCAGGTCCACCCAATACACACATACAGACAAACACAAACATAATACATGTATGTGTGTCTCTATCTACATCTATTTATTATGCACTACATATATATGTTTGTGTGTTTGTTTGTTTACAGATATAAATATAATTTATAGCTATAGACAGATGTAAACAGATATTGATAGATGTTCATCATATAGATTACTGCTGCAATAGCCTGATCTATATGGGTAACATCCTGCATAGGATATAACAGCTGGCCAGCTTCCAAAGCTTTAGAACACCTTCTACTCACCTAAGCTATCTTGATCTGAAGCTCAGCTGATTAAAAAGACAGGCCAATGCACCAAACCCTTCAGAGCTTTCCTGTCAACAAAGAATACTCCATACTGAGACTTTTGAGGATCAACAGTTGGTTTATGCTCTTCCTTTGCTGGGTAGATGAGCTATAGTTGGAAAAAATGTCCATTTTAATGTTTATTTCTTTATTAGTACTTTCCTGTTCATAACATTTATTTTTAAGGTAGGCATTTCTTATTTAATGGACTGTGATGAGATTGAATTGTACTTTTAAAAGAGATCATTTTTCCAGTCATTCTAAAAGTTGTTTAATATAATTGTATTTATTTTACTTTTGGGGCAAGCAAAGTGTTTTAAAGTGCTTCTATTGTAATTTGTGCAAAAAATTTACTTTTAAAGACTTTTAATTTTTTTCTAGCTTTTGCTGCTTATTTTCCAAGGGAAAGAGACATCATTTTTAGTCTGACCATTGAACAAATTACCAGTCTCTGGATCAGTCTTTCTACTAGCCACAAAAAGAAATAGTTAAGCAAGCTTATGCCACCCAAGCAGGCTAACAATTTGCTTCAGCAGCATGTAGATGACTTTGCTGTGGCCATTTGTCCCCTGGATCCCTGTGGTGTAGCACCTACAGCCACTCTGGACAGGAGGTTAGCCATGCCATCTGTGGCTGTTGATCATAGTCATAATGACTATCCAAAGGACCTTGTGGTCCCTCTCACCCTGGTAGCCTCGTTTCCCTTTCAGGAAGTCTAAATCTTCATTTTGTCTTAGAAAGTACGCAAGTTCAAACAAATGCACTCAGAAGATCATTCATAAAGGTTACAAATGGCAGTCTGAAGAAATTCCTCCTTCCCAGCAAGTAATTCCTCAACCACCAGACCAGCTTCTTTTATTTCTACTTGTCCTTCATCATGTGCTGCCTTAGGGAGTGATAAAACCAGTCCCTCCTGCCTAGGTGGGGAGAGGTTTTAATTCAAGGTTGTTTTTAGTGTCAAAGAAAGAAAATTCATGGAGACTAGCACTGGATCTTTCTTTCTTAAACATGTTTGTGATAGTGCCTAAGTTCAAAATGATATCACTTCACAGTATGTTACCTCTTCTTATACATTCAATTTTCCTGGTAACACTAGATTTAAATGATGCTTGCCATCATATTGAAATAAAAGGGTTATAACATTAGTGTATAATAAAATGCATATAGAGTACTCTGCCTGGGTTGGCAGCAAGGAATATGTCCTCACCCTCCCAAGTAAATCCCAGCTACCATAAGTGTGTATAGCTCTGCCCACATACTGAATTCCTGTTAGTTTTGTAACCATAAAAACCCTAAAGTCCCTGCTGTACAATTACTGAAGCGACTTAACATTCCAACTCTATTTTAAACTGCTCACAAATTTACACTGCAACTCAAAGATAATTAAAAAAAATGCAACCTTATTGATAATTTCCCATTGTGTGTGATGCCATCTGGCTCTACCCACTCCATTCGCCCTCACTATGGTCAGGCTCAAGCCGCTCCCCTACCCCACCCTACCCCAAAATTCCACCCACCCCACTATCCCTATATTTATACACCACAAGACACACACCCACTCTAAATTACAACCAATCACAGCATTACATACCCCCTCTATAATTGCAACCAATCCCCACATCCCATGTCCACCATAATTAATTAGCCTCAATATTTAGTCAGTCCCCTCTACTGCATACTTCACTTCAACCCCTCATCTATCTACTCAAACCTCTTCATTAACCACCTCTACAGTATCTCTAAAATCTCAATAATAACATAATGCTTCTCCTAATTTTACCTTTAATTACATTACTTTTTACAGCCTTCATTTCTACATCCTACCAACAGCTAGATATCATGGTAAACTACTGTCCTACAAACCCAAAAATCACCCAGCACCATACCCTATTAAATAATATAATCGTATCACCACAACTCTTTAACAACTCTAATACTGATTTTTTCATGTTTAAATATGCATTCAAACAAGCTTGTCCGAACTTACTCCAGAAGTATGTCAGACTACTTATTAAACTGTCACACATATTCCCATCCAGTTTAACTGAATTTACACTAAGCTGTGACATACATCCCAACCCATGCTGTCAGTTCACAATACACACACCCTCCTAACTTACCACCCTCTTCTAACATTACTATTTTCTGACATAGCAACTTTGACTTACTAGTTTCAAACATGAACATGAGAAGTTTATTAAACAAAATTCATGAATTCAATGTTAACCTTGACCTATACTCTTCAGATATCTCCATCCTAACAGAAACCTGGCTTAAGCTCCATATTTAAAATAACAAAATTCTATCCCATGGTTATAACAACCACAGACATGATAGAGCCCATAAACATTGTGGTGGTATTGTAATAATATATAAAAACATTCTTAAACTTGAGCACAGCCCCCCAAATCTCCTGAACTCTTAAATACTGGTCTCTCACCACCAAATAAATCCCAATAAACACATTATTATTATAGCCATATATTTTCCCCAGGAAGCAACCCAGCAATTATAGAAGACTTCCTTTACTGGTGCACAGCAACTTTTAATCAGGAAACTATCATAATGAAATATTTCAACACAGATTGTTCCACTTGCTACTCAGACAATCCCTCAAACTTTATAAACCTCCATGGTTTATGTCAGTTAAAATAAACTCCTACCAGATGTGGTAAACATAGCAAAAAGCAATTAATCCTAGAATGGATCCTAACAAATAAATCCACCCTCTACCACCACTCAGGTTGCCTCCCAGACAGCCTCAGTGATCATCCACCAATTACTTGCTAAGACACTTTGCACGTCTCACAAAAAATAACCTTTATAAACAAATTTGACACAAAAGAATTTCTCCCATGAAGCCTTTAAAACTTTCCTACATCAATGTGACTGGTCCCCTTTAAAACACCTCTACCTAGACTTAGCTCTTTAATACTTCAATGAAACATTTCTGACTATCCAAAATAAACTAGCCCCCTATGAAAGATACACGTACAATCTAAACCGATAGCATGCCTTACTAATGATACAAAAAACTCCTCAAAGAGAGAGACAGAGTAGAAGACCAAAAACCAAACTTCCTTTCACACTTAGTGTCAAATACAGAACCAAGCCAAAAAGCTAATTAAACTAGACAAAAAGCAATACTGTGCAGTAATAGAAAAAAAGCATCAAAATAACCCCCACAATTCTGGGGAGCCATCAATCAATTGCTAAGACCCAACCATTCTACAATCCTTCCCCAACCACAACAAACTCCACTTAAAATATAGCCTCACAGATCAACACACACGTCATCAACTCTATACTATCCCTAGTTAAATATGACACCAACACATCTTCAGTCCTTTACAATAAAACTAATACAACGCTGCACCATTAAAAAAACTTCTATCTAAACTCAAACTCTCTTCCCTCACTGTCGATCAGCTCCCAAACAAATTCCATGGGCTAGCTCTAGACACCATGTGTTACCCTATATCCCTCCTAAATAAAAGGGCTATAACAGAAAATACATCCCCATATTCTGAAAGTCTCCAATATTATCACTCTATGTAAATGTGGCACCTCCACTGAATTCACAAGTTATAGGCCTATTGCTATTCTCCCACCCATAGTTAAGATTTTTGAAAAATGCATACATACACAACTACTTGACCAACTCCTAATCAACAACCTCTTATCCAAATCTCACCACGACTTTCAACCGAAACTTAACACAACAACAGCTCTGGTCAGTTTTATTAATTCAGTCAACCAGTACAGAAACAATGACCAACTTGTCTCTTCCATTTTTCTAGATATAGGTTCATAGGTAGATACTAGGTTATCTGCCCGAGGGCATTTATAAGCCTAGCCAGAGTGCGTCAGCTTTCGCTGCCCCATTGATTAATTAACTGAGCCTATCTCAAAGGCTTTCAACAGAGGATCCCACTGAAAATTTTTCAATAAGCTAAACTCCATAAATTTATCCCAATCTGCCCTCTCCTTGTTTATCAGTTTATCCAACTGTCAACAGGCAGTTAAGTGGCAACATGAACTCTCTTCACTATTACCTGTCTCAGTGGATGGACCCAAGGCTCAATTCTTGGTCCTTTGCTATTTACCATTTTCAAAAATAAACTCTGCACAGCTACACAACATGCATCTGTTGTTCAATATGCAAACAACTCCTCCCTCATCTGCTCCACACCCTCTCTACCAGAACTCCTGCAAAAAAACTATCATTCCTATACAAAGAAAAATACCTCTCAGACTCCCAACATGTTAACCCAAACAAAACAAAGCTTATGCTTTTAACCAGTAGCAAAAAACCTGTTCACCCCCCCCCCCCTTCACCATCTACTCATAAATAAAACAGAAAGAGAACAGGTCAAATTCACTAAACTCCTTGAAATTACAGTTGGCAGCAATCTTAAATTTGACAAACACCTAGCAGAACCTATTAAAAAAGTCCATATCAAGTTAGGCTCAAGAATTAATTAATTAGAATTAAGCCCTACCTAACAGCTAGTATAGACAATTAATTTCCAAAGCACACCTACTCTCAATCCTCCTATATTCCTTGTCAATACTGACAAATCTAAGAAAAACAGACTTAAAAAACTGGAGTCCTACTATAATAAAATAGCCAGATTTGCCCCTAACCTCCTCTCTAGATCCCACCACTGCACAGCTCTACAGCAACAAAAATGATTGGAACTCCCTAACCTATTCACCCTTAACCAACTCATGCTAGTGCATTCCACCCTCTACCATCCTGACAACAGCCCAGCTCTCAAGGACTTAATCCAGTCACACTTGAATTGTCGATAATTAACATCCTCCAATAAACTCCTATGGAAAGTAACTAAATCCAGCAATAGCTATGGTGATTCCCTATATTCCACTAAAATATCTATGCCCTGAAACTTTATGCATCAGAATATGGTCAATACTTGCAATGCAATCCAAATTCAAACAACTATTTAGGGAACACCTAACCAACACCTTGCTAAACACATTACCCCTCTTTATCTCCTCAGCAAGCAATACCTACCATATCCTTAACATCCCATCTACCTATATTTCAGATCCATTTACTTTCTCCCAACTACACACTCCCTTCTTTCTCTGCATTCTATAGCTACACAATTTCACCAACCTTTCTCCTTTGCTTCGTAATTCTCCAAGTTGCATCCATCCTTCTGTGCTGCTCTCCTTCCAGTTGCTGTACTTCATAATATGTCAAAGAACTATCTATTACCCAACAATCTCTTTCTCTACTATATTGTATAAATGCCACACTCTGATGCTCTGAAATTGTTTACTAAAAGACATGCTGTCCAACTGATGTAATTCCTTCTCTGCTTCTGTGCAGAGTGCCGCAGTTAATCAATATTTATATATTATATTGTTTCTATTATCACAATAATTCTCAAACAACTGTATTGCTATATTGTTTTTTCACATTGTATTTGTCTTATTATTATTTGTGTATATGTAGTGGAACTTTTCTCCCTGGGACATCACTAAAAATGAGACAATGGCCAAGTCGAACATTCCCAGTAAACAAACATATGTAAATAAATAAATAAAATAAATAAATATCCCTATTAATCCAATCTTCTGGCATAAATTAATGATTTGTGTTTCTGAATCATATTATCAGTTCTCTCCTTTACTGTTTTGACTATCCACCGCACCAAGAGTATTTACAAAATGTCTAGCTCCAGATATGGATCATTGCAGGCTACATTTTTCCATATTTAGATGACTTCCTTATCCTTGCAGAGTATTTTTCAAAGTGTCAGGAATCTCTCAGTTGGGTAAGAGATCTCTTATACAAGCTGGGATTCCAAGAGCACATTCACAAGTCTTTCTTGACTCCTTCTATACATGATTGTGTTCCTAGGATATCAGCTAGACAGATCTATTTCTAAGATTTAAAACTCAGATGTAGGTCACTGCAAGGGATGTCTCAGGATTTTGGGTCTCATGGCATCTATGATTCTTGTAATACCCCTAGAAGGTCTCCACTTAAAAAAGATACAGTGGTAACTGAAGTCTCTTGGTTCCAAAACCAAAATCCTTTGTCTTTTCAAATCCCCCTGCTGGGGTCTGTCAGAAGAGAAATCACTTGGTACAGACATCAAATATACTTAAATCTATGTCCCCATTTTCCCCTTCTGTTCCAAAGCAATCAATCACCACAAATGCCTCAGACTTTGCTTGGGGAGAAGTTTCAGTAGGGATAATTGTGCAAGGTGTGTGGAACACCATGGACAGGTGCAAACAGATAAATATAAAGCAATTGCTTACCCTGATCAAGAAACTCAACTCTCTGAATCCTCTTTGGTCCCCGAGACCTTTTCAAGTTGTTACAGAAAGTACCAAAGTCTCATGGTTCATCAAGGGGGAACCAGGTCTTACGCCATTTGTAGAAAATATATGTTAGCTTGGGATATATCTTCACAGCACAGTCTCACTCAACAGCCCCTGTCTGAGCAAAACTGTGTTGCAAACAAGCTAAGCAGCACAAGGGCAGACCTCCAAAAATGGAACAATATCAGGGGGGTCTTCCAAGATTTCATCCATATGTAGAGAATTTCTCAAGTAGAATTATTTGCCGCCTCTTTGAACAATCAGCTGGCAAGATTCTGCTATAGGACTCTGTGCAAGAAAGCCTTGAAAACAGATGCCTGTTCTGTTCCTTGGACAGGAATGTTCCTGTATGCTTTTCTACCCTTTCCACTGATATCTAGCGTACTTCTGAATTTTCAGATGGAATCTGCTAAGATCATTATGCTGACTTACTTCTACCCTAGGCAATCATGGTTCTCTCTTCTTCTGGAAATGGTCTGGGCAATTACCAGGTGCTTCCTCCCAGACTGGTTCTACTCACATAAGAACAGAGGTGGCCCTCTTCAGGATCTTATTTTTTGTGCTAGAGAGGCTAACATTTCTCCATTTAAACAAAGAAATCTGGCTGACTTGAGGATCTTAACATGGAAAACAATTTTGCTGATTGCTCTGACCCCTGCAAGAGAGGCATCTGAGTTGCAAGCTGTTATAGTGAGGCAACTGTATCTTATTTTTTTTTTGAAGACACACTGTTTCTTTGAGATCTAATTCTCATTTTATGGCTAAAGCAGGATATCAGTTTACTTTAAACCAAACTATCCGTCTCCCATTTTCTTTCCTGAAGTCAAAAATGAAGGAGAAAGGATACTCCATTCCTTGGATGTCCACAGACAATTCAGGCAGTATTTTGACAGAACTAAATCAGATCTTTGGATCAATTATTCATTTTTTGTGAAGGTAAGAAGGTACAACCTGTGTCAAAACAGATTAATTTCAAACAGCTGTCTAAAACTGTTACATTTTGTTATACTTGTGACATTGTGAGGTATTGCCAGCTGTATCAGGAGAATTGAGACAGTGCTATTGTGGCATATGCCAGCATGAGTCGCTGACATTTTGTAAATAATCTTTTGTCATTTGACTGTCACATTAATCTGTACAGATGCTTGTATTAAAAATGTATTTGTAAAAGTTACTTATGTTAAACAAATGCTGCAACAGAATCTTAAAAGAGTTCTGAATTTGAACTGTGCCAGAGTCAGGAGACTAGATGTGATGTAATTCTATAACCAGCTGTAGGATGGAAACCTGGCAGCAGCAGTTTGTTTTTGTTTCTTTTTCTTTTTCTTTGGAATCTGATATATAAAAGTTATATGCTAGTTATCAGGTTTCAGATGTTCAGTAGTTGTTAGTTGTGCAGTTCATTGTGTGGAGTATCTTATCTTGCCTTGTGGAAGTCAGCAACTCAGCAGTACATCTTGTCTTGTGAAATGAAGTGAGTTAACTAGGTACAGTTTCTGTTTATCTTAGTTAGGAAAAGTTCCATCAGATTAGTTTTGCATTACTTCTTTTTCTGCATGTGAGATTCTGTCCAGCTGTTTTATTTTATATTTCCTGTGGCTGAAAACTCTGATGTTTATTGTAACTAAATTTTAAGTATTTTCCTGTTTCCTATTTTTATTATAACTGACGCTCACGCTGAGTATAGCAACCATTCTTCATCCATGCGATATCATCCCAGTCCAGTAAAATCTCTGGCCGCTTCTCCCTGGTTAAACCTATAGTAAAAAACCTGAAGCCACAGATAGGCACTTTTCTGCTATCTCTCTGGCCAGCCTGGTGGACATGAGCATCCTGAGGCAGTGTAGCAATTGTCTTATGTATACTGACCACCACTTAATCCTGAAACAAACACAGTATGTTGGAGATGCAATTACATTATGAAAATTGAGACATGGCTCTCACATACTGACAAATCAAATGACAAACAGGTTTTCAGTACAAGCACATCATTTCCCTAACTAAATAAGGTCTTGATACATAAACCCACGTATGCGGAAGTACTCACAAGAACCATAACAAAACCTCAGAGGTATCCTGCACCTCTCAGCTGTACAGATTTTCACAGAATGTCCAGATTTTTCCTTCTTATTTTTGGTCTGCTTCTCATAAAATTTCTGATTTTGTGGATTTTTGCGAAAAATCAATGAGGAATGAATTCCCTAAATAATGACAGTTGTTTGAGTTTCACACTTCATATCCTTTAGAAAAACACATGGTAACAGAATACTTTTTTATTCTATTAAATTTCTACATTTATAAGACCAATATTTAAAAGTTGTCCCTATATTGAGGCTTTGTCCCCCCATTATTTTGACTTTGTCCATATTTTTTGTGCTAAGAGGTTGAAAGCTATGCACCCGTACACTGCCCTAAAATAATAAATAAAAAAAAAAATAAAAGAATACATGTAGTCACCATGCGCAGTAGAAGTGAAACTTCTGTAAGGCACTGGAAGGAAAGCAGATGAAATGATAAATGAAGGAGTATAACAATCAGACTGTGATAGCTAGAGCGATTTAAGCAAGCAATAATGCCTGACTGGGTGTGTTAATGTGTAATTAACACCTCTACACCTCTGGAAGGGTGTTAATTACACATTAACACATACCTTGGGGGGCATTACTGTGCTTAGAGAATGTGCTTTCTGTAAAATGGTTGTGTTTTTCTTACTTATTTATATATATTTTTATTACTAAATTATTTTTCATATAGGTGGAGTGAACACTCTAAATTGGCCCTAGGTGTGAGTGCCTTCTGACTCGACACCGTAAAACTCCACTGCCAATCATGAGCAGACATGTGATCCTCTGTGGCGACCCCTAACCAGGAAAAGCTAAAAGAAGAAAAAGATTAAATATTTTTATACCTTTTCATTGTAGTTGGTCTTTTACTGAATATCTTGAATATCTTGAGACTGCCTATGTTTATTTCAGTGTCATTGTGGCCACTCATGAAAAGCCTTACTACTTTAGTCACACTGTACTATTCATAGTATTAATTTGACACAGTATAATTGGTTACCACTTGTAAGAGCCTTAGAGTGTTTGGCTGGTGGCAGCTACCCTCTAATCTGGAGAGAGGGGACACAGCTGGTGAATCTGTGTCAGCCTTTTGCAGGTGTGTGTGTGTGTGTGTGTGTGTGTGTGTGTGTGTGTGTGTGTGTGTGTGTGTGTGTGTGTGTATGTGTGTGTGTGTGTGTGTGTGTGTGTGTGTGTGTGTGTGTGTGTGTGTGTGTGTGTGTGAAAAATCAGATATTCAAATGTGTGTGCCAATACTTGGAAATGGGACACAGTGCTCCAAGGTGGGTCTTGTTTGGGATCTGGAGAGACAGAGAGTCTAGTCTCAGTGGAATATATTCCCTGTGTGCTCGTGGAGGACATTGTTTTGGATTATAAATCCATTCCTATTTTCTAGCAGCTACCTCTCACTAGTGTCGGTGGTGAGGACTGGGGCTCCTTGATCGCTGGCTACATGTAAAGAGAAGTGCAATATCACAGTACTTAACACAACAAAACTATCCCAAGCAGGGTCAAGGCCCACTCTAACAGGGTCTTGGCTTCATCTATGGCTTTTTGGAAGGGGTTGGATTCTATAAATATTCTAGAAGCTGCAACTTAGTCCTCTGTATTTTCTTTTACAAAGCACTATAAGCTTGTTTCCTTCTCTAGGGCTAGATCAGGCTTTGCTACAGTCATTCTCCAGGGCATCCTGAATTATTCTCCTTCCACCTCCCAGATGTAATAAGCTAGGGTAATAGCTGAGGCTACTGTAGCAGTCATCAATATGATGAATATAATGCATTTGTGTAAGTAAACTTACTATATATATATATATATATATATATATATATATATATATATATATATATATATATATATATATATATATATATATATATATATAGTGTGTATATATGAACCACCTAGGAAATACATGTAAACTGTGCCATGTATGAGACTCCAACCTTGCAAACTTTCATTACAATACTCTTCATTAAAAGTGATTTCATACACTACCAACAAAAATACAACACATACAACAAAACCTTTTTCTACCCTGAGAAAAAGGCAATAAGTCATAGTTAGTCATACATACAGTACCATAAATAATAAATGTATTTCTGATTTCTGAAAATATAAGCACATGGCTTATAACATGGCTCATAAGTGAGTAAAGTAAACTTACCATAACAGTACATGTTCAGACATGATGAATGCAGCTGCTTTTCCCTCCTCCCTCCTCCCTCCTCATGATTTTTGTTTTGTTTTTATGCCAGATTGTGGATATTTTTTTTTTTTGTTATTTATTGTTATTCCAGGGCTAAGCTAAGCCTCACTCTTTCTTCATGACTCTGAAAGCTCTGAAGAGCTTAGCACCCATGACTGACATTTTAGACAACTCAGCTCAAGCTGACTCATGGTTTGGGCCTATGGAAGATGCCTTGCTTCAGCCAACTGTTATATCCTATATCCTATAATGTAGGCTATAACCT
This sequence comes from Protopterus annectens, assembly GCF_019279795.1. Taxonomy (NCBI): domain Eukaryota; kingdom Metazoa; phylum Chordata; order Ceratodontiformes; family Protopteridae; genus Protopterus; species Protopterus annectens. The sequence continues at coordinate 1,423,120,433 of NC_056732.1, forward strand.
ATATACCTACTGCTCTGTAAGTTAACTGCTGCACTTTATGAGCCATGTGCTTATCAAATTAAATGCATCTACGTAAGTCCGATGACACAGATTCATAACTATTTTCAGAAATGTTCACTGCATTAATTTTATGGTACTTTATAATTAACTATGACTCATTATTGCATCATTGCGTCAGAAAAAGTGAGTTTGTAGGTTCTTTATGGATATTTTTGTTGGTGGTATATGAAATAACTTTTAATGAGTATTGGAATGACAGTTTGCAAGGTGGAAGTCTCATACATGGCATGGTTTATATGTATTTCCTAATTAAACTGAATAATATTAAAAAGAAGTCCGCCAGATTTCTGGAAGCAGTGGGCATAGAGCAAGAATGTTTAAAAAATGAGTTTATAACAAGTTGTACATTCTAATCTTGTGTTTGATTTTCTCAGTCTCCCTTTAAATACTGTATGAAACTACAGAAATCATTTAGCCAAGCAGAGCTCAAGTATGGCCTCTGAAGGGGTAATTGTGTTTTGTATGTCATATGTGGTAAAAATGTAAAAACATTCAATGCAGGCTAATAGGAACACTATGCACAAAGCTTCAAAAAACTTGGTCAAGGGAAGAAGAAAGCTTATAATGTAGTACAAGCAAAACTATTGAAAACAAATATGCCTTTTTTATGGCTAGACTACATTTCAGATCATTATTCTACCTCTAAATGGAAGTACAGCCAATAATTTCTAATTTTGACTTTTCAAGACGGCATTTTAAGGATAAACCTTAGATGAGGCACCTACATGGAGTTAAATATATAGGTTCTTGCAAACAGCCAAAATGTTTTTAAAAGTTTCTTTCCATCTTACCCTAAGTAACTGTGTTTCCCTGCCTCTACTTCATTTTCCAATTCTAAAAAACTGGAATGTTGATCATCTAATGTTTGCTCTGGAACCCAGCTGCTAAGAATATTGCTGTTTCAAGGTTTTGTATACAATGCATTGCAAAAGCCCTTTATTACAGCCTGGAACTCAGTTATATAACTGCCAGGGAAAACAAAAGATTTCTATGTAAGGAGATGCTAAAATTAGGGAGAGAATTTCTCACTGCCAAAAACAATTGTAATGGAAACAATAAACAGTGTCTAATTTCTGTAACATGCTGCTGTGCATATGAAGAATGGAATAATCACAAAAGCAGCATTTAGAGAGGGTTTTTGTTAGTACTCTGATCAAAACTATAATGTTATATGTTAGAAAAATGGATAACAAGTAATTTGATTTGAGAGCAAAGTGACATGAAGGCTAAGCATTAAACCTTGGCATCTATTTTGAGAGTGTATAGCTACTTGGTGATTGATGAGCACAGGTCATTATTTTTTGCAGTTCATGCAACTTTACCTGCTACATGAACTACCAGCTACATAGTGTAAGATAGATAGATAGAGATAAAGAGAGAGAGAGAGAGAGAATATGTAGTAGAGCTAGAGTTGTCACATATATTTTTGTAATGCATGGAGCATTAGCAGCTCTAATGTACTTAAAGGTATTAAAGAAAAAGAAAGAAACTGTAGGCTTACAAGATGTTTTCAGCTGTAAAAGCTGTAATACTCTTAGCACTGCCTAACACAACACTGCAATAAACCGAGTATCTGATTCTGTAACAGCGTTTTAAGTTGCAATACACTTTGCACTGACACACTGAAACAATATGTGTGGTAGCCCAAAGTGTATTACAGCTTTTAAAAGTGTTTGAAATTCTCACTGCTGTCCTATAATGTTAATATAATGAGACAAGAGCTTAGCAGTAGAAAAAGATGCTTAAACCTTTTTAACTGCCTTTCTTTTGCCACAAAGGTGCTAAGCAAAGTTGTCTTCTTCCTGAACTCAGACCATAATCACAGCATTCCAAGTACTGCAACATTATTTTATTTAGTGTTTGCAAATACAGTTTCGGTTATTAGGAACCAATTTATCTTCATCACAATTACTTTATAATGGGTCTATATTAAAAGCCTGAAAGGACTAAAGATCGAGTCTATGTGCATTGACACATAAAGGTCCATGTACATAAACAGCGAAACACTAAAACAGTGAAATCTGAAATGCCAAATGAGTTCCGTCATCAGAATGCGCCACACAGGTAATTAAAAAATAACACTAAATAATTCATTTAACATGCTGCACCACCCACACACCCCTACCTAAATATACCAACTCCGAAACCGCAATACAGTGGGGAAAAGGATATATTTCCTTATCCCCACCATTGCACTGCTGACCAGGAAACACATTTGGCATTTTGGATTCCGCTGTTTTAGTGTTTCACTGTTTATGTACATCGCCTTTATGTGTCGATGTACATAGACTCGATCTTTAGTTCTTTTGGGCTTTTAATATAGACCCCTTTATATGTACCTGTATTAAGATGTGCTTAATGATTAAAGATGCTTAAAGACTATATATATATATATATATATATATATATATATATGTATATACATATACATATATATATATATATATATATATATATATATATATATGTGTGTGTGTGTGTGTGTGTGTGTGTGTGTGTATCTACCATTCATTTATAGATAGATAGATAGATAGATAGATAGATAGATAGATAGATAGACAGATAGATAGATAGATAGACAGATAGATAGATAGATAGATAGATAGATAGATAGATAGATAGATAGATAGATAGATAGATAGATAGATAGATATGCATACTCATAGGCATACAGAGAAAAGGAATGTATGTCTACTGGTTTGACATGATATAACATTTGTTATTACACACACAAGCATACAAAGAAAAGGAATGGATGTTTGCAGGTTTGACATGATATAACATTTATTGTAATCTTAATCAGGCAAATAGCATTAAAGGCTAGTACATTTTTCTTCCTGGCATATCATTTCTTTGCTTTGATTTATTAAAGAAGTTTATAGAATGAGACAACATATTCAAACCTACTACAAGAACAATTCTTCACCATTTAAATAAATTATGAGATTTTTATATTCAACTATAGCTGTTATGAAGGTTAAATATGGATGATATAACATGCTAAGAAAGAGATTGATTAATCATGTGGATGCAAACCTCTTATGGTATCAATAACATTTTGCATTCTGGCATACCTGACATTGTAGAATAGATGTGCTATGCTTTTTATATTAGATTGTCAGGAATGATGCAGGATATATCCAGGACATTGGATTTAGAGAGTCCACCATGATTAAGCTGATGCACTCACACAGGGAAATTATATCAAGAAAATATATTGAAATTGAGTATGTCTTTATTCATTTGTTAAGCACATTTATATTCAAACAAACTCCCTTCTTATTAATAAATCTGAAAAATAGTAATGTCTTCTTCATTTAAACCGTTAGTGGAAGTATACTGGAATGTTTATAGCCGATGTGAATTTTAATAATGCTTAAAGTGTTACATTAGTAGATAATTTCACTTTTGATCATTTTAAAGTCAAATTTGCCTTGGAAGAAAAACATACCATATGCATTTCTGAACCTACTTTCTTATGGCACATGACACTTCGAAATAGAATAAGAACTGTATTTGTTAAAATGTTGCACAATTGTATAAAACTAGTATACTGCAAAACATGTATACCATATCTTATGTAAATCAGAAACCTGCATTACATCCTTCTGTAAAGAGTTATATACCACTGTATATCTAGGATCTTCTAGGCATGCAAAAGTATATACCTGTCTACAGAAGAGATATCCAAAAGACTGATTGTACTCTGCAATGTGATTCGCCTTGGTGTAAGGTCATCACAGTGCAGCTGTTGACATTAAACACTCACACCTGAAGAAGGAGCCCAGATTATCACTCTATGCTGACGTGTTCCTTGGCAGTACAGCACTTTGCAACACCAGCAAGACAGAAACACATACAAATGCTAGAGTGTGAACTTCTTCTCAGGTCTGAAAAGTTGCATGACACACAGAGTTCCCATGAAATGCAGACAGACCTGCTACCACATGTTACCTTGACTCACCCCATGTGATTCAGTCAAAGTCCTGTCAATGGCAGGTGGAACACCACCTTTCCTAATTGCTATAAAGGTTAATGACTTCAGCATCAGTGGCATTCGTAATGACTATGGTATTTTTATGAGTCAAAGTAATTCCTGGCAACTGTGTACAATGGTATTGTGTAAGAGCACAAAGTGCTACAGAGAGCCATGCTAAGAAGCTATCCTAGTTATTTGGCAGGGCATGCTGTGGGGTTAATAGCAGCTTGCAGAGTCATGTGTGTAGTGATAACAGGCTACACGATGCTTGTAATAGTCCTGGGCACTAGAGCATGTTGTACCACTTTGACTATCAGATGCTTCTGTGTGCCACAAAAAAATTAATAAAAAGGACAGTAACCATGTGCCACAGTATAGTACCAAAACTCATGTCACTGAATTGCAGTAGGACATATGGCACATGAAGCTTTTATGCATCAATGTTCTATGTTCATGAATACATGGTGAGTGTTTAAACCATAAAAACACGACTTCAATTTGGTCTGAAAATGTGTTTTTTCCACAGCTGGTTGAATGTGTTGATGGACTTGGTCTCAAGCTGATAAGGGAAGAAGAAAGGTAGAAATTTAAGACTGGATGGAAAAATTTTAAATGAGGAGTGTAAATTGCTACTGGGATAATTTGGCAAGGTTCTTTATCTAGTTATACAGTTAACATGCTTTCCTTTTTGAACAGATATGCAACATGTGAAGGCTGACTTAAATAAATGGAATGATTCATTACAGATTCCCAGTACCACTGCTACTGGTCATGTAAGTGACAGATCTGCCCCTTGTAAGCATTAATACTTTAGCAAATAAATAACTAGGTAATGGAAAATAAAACTGGATATTTGTTTCTTTCTAGAAATGCAACCTCTTTTTGTAAAATAAGCATTTTAGTTAGTGAACCTTAGGACAGGAAATTAAACATTGAGTCCATTCTCTGTACTTCACATAAGCAAGTTGCATGCTTCCAGTAAAGTCCACATGACAGTATCCGATGTACTGCTGCATTACTTGAAGCAGTAACATGAATTTGGTACAATTCCTGTACAAGAACATTACTAGTCATTTCTATGAGATATATAGTCAGCACAGTCAGTGAGCATGATCTACCTGGAAGATTCCAAAAGGACAGCAGTCTTTCTCCATTACAAAGTAATAACGGGATCGTGTAAAAATCTAGAGGTGCTTTGGAAAAATATCCCTAAATGAGCAGCTATGATTACCACACTCGTAGTCTATTCCTGAGTCATGGAGTTAAGGCTGTGAGCTGTAGTCCCTTAGTTTATTTCACTATTGTGTGACCTTGAACAAATCACTTGACCAGACATTGCTCCCTGGTTTCCCATAAAACACAATGAGTCCAGTGCAGGAAACCCGACTAACAAATGGTTATTATTGTTATATGTATTATTATTATTATTATTATTATTATTATTATTATTATTATTATTATTATTATTCCCTGATTATTTTATTTTTCACCAGGCACAGGAGCTGAGCAGCTGGAACAGTTTATTCTGGTACCTCGGCTTCGAATAGCCTTCAAAGGAATAACCATTCTAGTTTCTTACATCTTTTTATAGTAAAAAACAAATTGCTCATTAAACAATTAAACAATTAATATATAACTAGCAAATTCAATCTGACAAAACATCCAGTATTTCAAGTTAAAAGAGAAACAAGCATCAGGGTAAAGCATTCAAAAAAGGCATCAGAAAAAGCATCAAAAACAACATTCATACACCACAAGACAGCCCTAAATACACAAATATAGTCTAAGTGATAAACTAGCAATTTAACAAATAGAATTTACTGACTCAAACTTTAATAAATATCAACATTTTAAATAGTAATGTTTATTTCCAAATTCAAGCCTTTGGGTTTTAAAGTTCCAAACATTAATATAAATCTACTTTCTAAATTCAACAGTTTCTCTAAAAAATTACCAGCATTATACTCATCAGGCCTAGCTAACGCACAAAAAAATAGAGAGTCCAAAACACCATCATGAACACTATTAAAATGTTTGAGTCAGTAAATTCTATTTGTTAAATTACTAGTTTATCACTTAGACTATATTTGTGTATTTAGGGCTGTCTTATGGTGTATGAATGTTGTTTTTGATGCTTTTTCTGATGCCTTTTTTGGATGCTTTACCCTGATGCTTGTTTCTCTTTTAACTTGAAATACTGGATGTTTTGTCAGATTAAATTTGCTACTTATATATTGTTTAATTGTTTAATGAACAATTTGGTTTTTACTATAAAAAGATGTAAGAAACTAGAATGGTTATTCCTTTGAAGGCTATTCGTAGCCGAGGTACCAGAATAAACTGTTCCAGCTGCTCAGCTCCTGTGCCTGGTGGTTTTCTTCATCATTTGTTCGATTTGGTTTTTTTCTTATTGATTTGTGGAGTTTGGAGCTGAGTTTTCGTTATGGCTAATTTAGCTATGAATGGAGATGGTTTTCGGTTTGCCAACTTATTAAAAGAGAGGGATGATAAGTTGGCTCACTTTGATCCATGGACTGTTACTGGCGATGGAAATCTTGACAAAAGGTTTGCTGAGTTAAGAAAGTTAAGGGTGAAAGAGACTTCACTTTTTTATGATACACGCCTGTTAGAGAAATATGTGAGTTTATCCATCTCACCGAGAGGGCTTCGGGTGGATAAACTACCTGCTTTTAAGTTCACTAGCGAAGAAACTGACATTTTGGAAGAGTGGAAAGCTGTTTCTTTACAATGTACACTTAGTTGGTTAAAGATTCTCATAAAACGAAACCAGAGGAGTTTGGGGCTGATCCAATCACAAATAGCAGAGGTGGAGGAGAATTTATCCAAAGAATTTTGCACTGAACTGTTTTTTACAACTATGAAAGAATTGAATGCTGATATCGTAAAAATAGAAACCGAGGTGATTTCGAGGAAAAAGAATAAGTTAAATAGGGATATCAATGACTTTAAAAATGGTACAGTGTATTTGTGGCAACGGAAGTGTAAGAATGGTATTTCCCGAACCGGAAATGCTGAGGGCAGCTCCAGAAGTGGTAGAGATTCTTCTGTTTCTTCGTCGGACACAGGCGTAAGCAGAAAAAGTGTATCTTTTGAAAGAGTGGATGTAATGGAAGATGCTGGTATGCAATCCGAAGTGGAAGAACAAACAAGGTGGAATTTTCGCCGGGGAAGCAAGCGGAAGGCGAGAAACAAGGGTCGCAATAGAAGATATTGAAAGAAGGACTGTATGTTTGCTAAATACATCTTTTTCCAGGTCGGGACATTTTGCTTCTGCTTTTACTGACATTAACGCCATGCAGGTTGTGAATTTAAGTGATTTTGTACTAACTAGGGATATGGAGCAAGTATTATTTAAAGGTAATAAGTTTGTTCCAACTAAAATACCTGCTTTGGCAGATTTGTTGTTTGATGCTAAATGCTTTTGTCGAAAGTTATTTCTAAAAGTGTTTTTTGATGCAAAAAGTTTTGTTAATGCAGTAAATTTAGCAAGTTGTGTTAATAGCAGTGTTACTAATGAGGAGTATTCTGATGGTAATGCAGGAGCTATTCACAGTAGTAATTGTTTGAATGTTTCTTGTACTTCTTCTGACTCTCTTTTGAACCTTTCTATTTATGACTATGAGTCACAAAGTTTTGCGGATGGAGATGTGGTTGTTTCTCATGGTGATGGTGAATCTGAAATTAGTGTGGATTCTGGGCGTTTTATCACTGGATATGGTAGACTTGAGGTCCCTATTTTACCTAGTAAAAGCTCATTCTGTCCTCCAAAAAATTATTTTCCTCTGAAAGTATTTGAGAACGCTTTAGTCAGTAAAATAGAATGTGAATATTTTTTGTTTTTGAAAAAATATGTTGAATTTAATCTTTCTAAGTCTGAATGGGCAGCTTTAAGAAGCATGCAGAATGTCACAGATAAATATGTTTTTTGTCAGGCGGATAAGGGAGGGAACTGGGTGATCATGGACAGGTTGCATTATTTAAAAATGGTGTTTGACCTATTATCTAACGAACAGGTGTATATTGAATTACCTAACAATCCAATTGTAGATTTTAATACAACATTATTGGATTTGTTAGAGAAAGGGGAAAGGCTAGGCTTTTTGACTGATAAAGATGTTAAAAAACTGCATATAGTAAGTCCTAGGGATCCCACATTTTATGCCCTGCCCAAAATACATAAAAATATGTTGGACCCTCCTGGTCGCCCTATTGTTTCGTCTTGCGGTGGATATCTTGAAAATGTTGGCATATTTTTGGACAGTCTTTTGAAAAATGAATTGAAAAATGTGAGTTCACATATTTGCAATACTAACAGTCTTTGTGAGAAGATAAAGAATTTACAGTGGGAAAATACTTTTTACTGGGCCACTGTAGATGTAAAGTCTTTATACACTAGCATTAGAACTAAGTTTGGCCTAGATGCTATTATTAAAATTTTAGGGGAGGGTTCCAGAACATCCTTTATTATTTTACTTTTGGAATTCGCACTTACTCATAACTATTTTTTGTGTGAACAAAAAATATTTTTGCAAAGGGAAGGGACTGCGATGGGGGCAAATTTTGCCCCCACGTATGCTATATTATTCATGTCCTACTTTGAGATCACATTTTTATATACTTTGGAATTTTTCAAGAAAAATGTGGTACTTTATTATAGGTACATAGATGATTTAATTTTTGTGTGTTCTGGTGATGTTTGGAAATTTGATGAGTTTGTTGGGACTTTGCATGGTAATAAATTTGGTCTGGAATTCACATATGTAGTTAATGTCCATGCTATTCAGTTTTTGGATATTTTACTATATGTGGATATTAATAATATTGTACAGTTTAGGCCTTTTAGAAAAGATACTGCAACTAACAATTTCCTGTATGCCACAAGTGCTCATCCCATGCATTTAATTGAATCACTTCCCTATGGTGAATTCAAACGGACATTTGAACATACCTCTGAAAGTGTTTTATTGGAATCGGAATTTAAGGATGTTAAAAACAGATTGGTAGCTAGAGGGTATTCCGAAATTCTAATTAAGGATAGTATTGATAGGGTATTAAGTTCCAATGTGAATGGTAGGGATGGCAGTAGAATGTATAGAATTAGGAACACTGAGAATACCCTTTTGAGTAGGAAAAGTGAGAATAAAATATATTTTGTTACAAAATTTTCTCCCTTTTCTGCTACTTTGAAAATGATTGTGGACTTTCTTTGGCCATTAGTTTCTGAAAATCTTGAGTTTGGTAACTTATTCCCTAAGAAAGTTTGTTTTTCTTATGGAAAATATGCAAATTTGAAGTAAATGTTAAAGCCAAAGCGAAAAATAATGGAGACTATCCTGTTTAATGGTACACTTATATCAGAGGGGATGTTCAGATGTGGTAATTGTAAAGTTTGTCCAAACGTGAAGAATTTGTCAGGGTGTCATATTAATGGGGTAAAATACAAGGCTACTGACAAATTCGATTGTAAATCTTGTGGGATTGTATATATAGTGGGTTGTGGTTGTACCCCACCTAAGTATTATATTGGTCAAACTAAACGTCAGCTAAAAATCCGAATTTTGGAGCATATGGGGGATATTAGAAAGTGTAGAAGGGAGAGTCCAGTTGCTGAACATTTTAATAGTGTTCATGATGGTGTTTTGGACTCTCTATTTTTTTGTGCGTTAGCTAGGCCTGATGAGTATAATGCTGGTAATTTTTTAGAGAAACTGTTGAATTTAGAAAGTAGATTTATATTAATGTTTGGAACTTTAAAACCCAAAGGCTTGAATTTGGAAATAAACATTACTATTTAAAATGTTGATATTTATTAAAGTTTGAGTCAGTAAATTCTATTTGTTAAATTACTAGTTTATCACTTAGACTATATTTGTGTATTTAGGGCTGTCTTATGGTGTATGAATGTTGTTTTTGATGCTTTTTCTGATGCCTTTTTTGGATGCTTTACCCTGATGCTTGTTTCTCTTTTAACTTGAAATACTGGATGTTTTGTCAGATTGAATTTGCTAGTTATATATTGTTTAATTGTTTAATTGTTTAATGAGCTATTTGGTTTTTACTATAAAAAGATGTAAGAAACTAGAATGGTTATTCCTTTGAAGGCTATTCGTAGCCGAGGTACAAGAATAAACTGTTCCAGCTGCTCAGCTCCTGTGCCTGGTGGTTTTCTTCATCATTTGTTCGATTTGGTTTTTTTCTTATTTTATTTTTCTCCTGGATCATGCTCACTGACTGAGTTAATTATACATCTCACAGGAATTACATGACTTGAGCCTAACTTCATGTCACTCCATGAAGTAATTCTTCAAAAATGTCAGGTAATTTCAGGTACTCTGTTTAAGAGAAGTGTTTGAAGAACAGCTGAGTACTGGAGGTGCAGAATCTCCTCTTATCACTATACTTCTGGGAATGCTCAGTGCTCCTGGAATACGCAAAATGTTTTCCTCATTCTAGGGAAGTGTTAGGAGGAGATACAACTCTATTTTATAAACCCTGTTTAGGTTATCTTTCCCCATGCTTTACTTATGGGCCTGCAAACAGCATTAATTTGGTTATGCTGGTTGCTTCAGCATTGGATGTTTACCATTTAGATCCTTTAATTTAAGTGAATCCCTTTATCTGGAAGGGTATGATGGTTAATTTACAAGGTTTCACTGTGTAACATCAACTTTATAATAGAATCAGAAAAAATACTCTAAACTACCTTATGCAAGCTATGAAGGTTTCTATAACTTTTTATTAGTTTTTTTTGAAATTGTGCCTTTAATATTTTTTTCTTCATAACTCCTTTTACAGTAATGTTATTAAACAATAACAGTAATAACTAGTAACGTGTTTCACTGTGTTACAAGTTCTGAAACAATTCTTTTAAAAGAAATAATAACAAAAAAGGAAGAGTTTCATTAGTTACAAAATTCATTGTTCATTGCATGGGTCCTGATAGGTTGCTTAGGAAATGTGATGCAAAATTCTTGACAAACATTAAAACACTAAGCCTTCATTTTATTTGCAGTTCTTATGCTTATATTTTAGTATTAATTACCCTGTCCCTAAGTTTTGAATAAACCATTTACTGGACTGCATCATTTTAACCATGACATTGTTGAATGACAGCTCTGAATATTGTTGATTTCTGGCTGCCTTTTATTTTGAATTCAAGCTCTTCATTTAAGGTTTGACCACTTCTATTTTGCGTCATAATCTAATATTACATTTGTTTTCTTTTAAGTTTTCTGTTCTGTTGGAGTTTTAAGAGTTCCTGGCTAGAGTCAGTTAAAAAGTTACAAAATAATTCCTTTGCAAACTGAATAACACCACCTAATTAGTGGGGGGAGCTGAGAAACAGCATTACTCTATTTTTTTAGAAATATCTCTATTTAGCTGAAGTGTTTGTTTACCCTGCTTCCTCTGAATATTGTTGATCTCTGACTGCATTTTTCCCCTCTCACCCACCCTGTTCTTGTTGTGTTCTTAAATTTGGTGGTTTTTGAGTTGCCTGGACCTACTATAAATCTCATTTTGGACACTCCTCCCAGTCCCATGTCATCAGGTCATTCTACTGAGTAGAGAGAGATGATTTGGGAAAGCCCAACCCCTTAGTTTCTTAACCTTGAATTATCTTCTTTCCTCTCTTCCCACTTAATCTAAAAAATTGCACTTTATTCATCTGCTTTTACTGTATTTGTGTTTATTCCTACTTTATTACTTTATTTTGCTTTTGCTGCTTGTTCTTAAACATTTTCAATTGCATTTATTCTACTGTATTATTTACTGCTTGTTAGAAGCCTGATTAATTTGCAACTGTTATTCTAAGCCTTTTGGTTTAAGCACTTGGGCTTCATGCCAGTTGTTTTACATTAGGAAGGTTTGTGGTCTACACTCTTGTGGCAGGAGAGGTAACTTACATGCTTCTAAGTTGGAAACTGCTGGTTGAAGGCTTAGTGTGTCTGTTATTCTAAACGTTTAGTTCTGGTTTAAACACTTGAGGTTCAGGCCAGTTATTTTACATTAAGAAGGTTTATGGTCCACACCCTTGTGGGAGGAGAGGGTAGATTTTGCCCTTCTGAGCTGGGAAGTGCTGGTTGAAGGCTTATTGTGTCTACTTATTTGAACTGTATCTTTCTGAATTTTGTGCAACTTGTTTGCTGTAGCACAGACTAGATTCAGACCTGCTGAATCTAGCTATGTTTGCATAACTTGAGCACTAAACCAGGCCATCTTTTGTTAGTGAGGGTTCCCCTGCACTCGAGTGGTGGGGGTGTGCAGTTAGAACTCATCTGATTGAAGGTTGCTGGAACAGGACTCAGTTTTGAGCTTTTTATTGGTTAATTGCTTAGTTTGTTTAAATCAGTTTGCTCTTGTTTGCTACTCTTATATTTAAGTGTGTATCTGTTCTCCTGTGTTAAATCATCCTAAACAACGTATAAATATCTTTAGCATAGTCTGGTTATAGGTTTTGCTGTATCCTGATCTGTTAGTGTGATTTCTGTGTTTCTTGCTATACCATCTTGTATTGGTTGGGGCCTGCCTGCACTTAATGGGAGTAAGTGAACTGGCTGGATGTGGTCTGGCATAGGGTGTTTTGCTAAGAGCTCAGGGACAAGGGTTGATTGGTCAACTCCAGTATTTCTATTTTACTTTTATTTTTGAGGTATTTAAACCCTGAGTTTGTGCTTATTTGTGTGTTGTGCACCACCACTGTGCTGTTTTAATTCAATGCAAGGTATCCCAGCTGCATTTTTCCCTTAACAGCAGTCCTGTGTAAGTGAGGCCCTCCCTTGTAGCTATTGTAGTGATTTTATCAAGCCCTATTCACACCAATAGCTACTCTCCTCAGATAGTACCCACTCTACTATCCCTGACCTTTATTTCCCAGATTCTGACAACAATGGATGGACAATTTCCTATGGTTTCTCCTGATAGTCTGGTTGACATGAGCATCCTGAGACAGTGTAGCAACTGCCTGGACAACCCTCTACTACTACCACCTAGGAACACAATTTGTGAGAGATGCAATTACATTAAGAACCTAGAATCCTTACTGTCTCAGTTATATGCCAGTATATCTGGCACGGAGAAGGTTGTCTGCTCAAACACTACAATGCCACACCTCTAACACCACCCACACCTGTACAACACATTCCTACATATGCAGGGATTCTCAACAAAACATACCTAAACAAAAGAGACCTGTAAAGCAAAAACATACATGCACGTCACAACCTACAGCACCAAGCACCACACATAGTACACATGCCTGTGTCTCAAAACCTCTAAGGCCCAGCCACAAACCCAACATACTGGTTAAAGGAGACTCTATCATGAGACACACAGATGTGTTAGACAAGGAGAAAGTCATGGTAAGTTGCTTGTCATGTACTAGAATCAGCCATATCACACATGTAGACACTCAAGTCTCTTAACAACAGATACCGTTATGACTCTGTCATAGTCCATGTTGGTGTGAATGACTTGAAATGTACCTCTCTGGACAATATGATGAGAGACATGATTGAGCTAGCTGAATATGTGTCCCAGGCAGGTATGTTCCTAGCCTTAAGCAGCATCCTACCATCATCCAGAATGATGCCTCAATACAAACAGAAAATGATTTATCAATTGGCTTAGTTTCTGCTGTCATTCCCAGGGGATCCAGTACCTATTAAACCACAAACTGAAGACAGTAAAGTAAAAACCACAAACCAGTGATCCAAAAAAAAAAGAAGCAAAACAGCATTTATTCCTCTGATGTCTTGGCTGTGCCTTCACATGAGAATACTGAACAAACTTCACACTCTATATTTATAATACATTCATTCAATCAATTATCCAATAATCCTATTATTTAATTACTTAAAAAATATTTAAAGACAGCCTGGGAGGACAGGATTGACAGACCACAATGCTTTGTCAGAGATGGCCTTCATCTGTCTCCCCTGGGCTTCAGGCTTCTAGCAAAGGCTCTTACCTCCCTCATAGTACCTTTTTTAGGCAAAGTCATGAGCACAAAATTACCAACGTGAAATTTTTTTCTAAACAAACTTGAAAGTTCATGCTACTAAACACTAGGAATCTTAGCATGAAACTGCACTCATTGCAAGCATTCCTTGCCCTGGAGGATGCTGACATTTGTGCAGTCACTAAAACCTGGTTCAAAGCTGCAGACAGCACTCCAGCCTTACCAGGTTACTCATCCTACCATACTTTCAGACCCCAAACAGAAGGCTACAAAGCCAAAGGAGGTGGAGTTTCAATATTTATCAAAGAGATAAACACTTCCAGGCTGGTCAAACAGTATGATGCACAGGAGACACTGCAAGTGTAGTTAACTGTTGACAAACCACCTATTCAAATCATAGCTAACTACAGACCCCCAACCATGACTCAAAACACCCACGCCAGCTATCTGAACTTACTTGACTCCATCAAGATTCAACCCTGTACCCTGATCCTGGGTGACTTTAACTACCCAACCATAGAGTGGAAGACCTATTCTAGCCCAAATCTGAATGTCCAGAGATTCCTCAACTTCATCAGTACCAATGCATTGAATCAGCTGGTAGACATCCCCATGAGAGGTGAAAATATCCCAGACATGGTACTAGCCAACAATGAGTAGTCAATGTAGTACCCCTACAGTGTCATCCTCCTTGGTATGATCTAACCATAAAGCAATCACGTTTGAAGTCACTATCTCCCCCCCCCCCCCCATCAGGGTCAAACAAAAAAAAACTTTTCCAAAGCTGACTACAATCTCCAGAGAGCAGGTATAAGCAGCTTCACAGCCACCATCCTTTCAGTTGGAACTACCACTAATGTCCAAGCCTACACGAAAAAAATATATGAGCACCTACATAGCTGTATGAACTCAGCAATACCTGACAGGACCAAATCATCTTCCTCAAGGATGAGTAAACCTGTCTGGTGGACAGCAGCAATAAACAAACTCTATAATAAAAGGAAAAAAAAACTGCTGTTCAGGACCAAGAAGGAGCAGGTGCCAAGTTGGAAGCAATCTCTCCTTTGTCTGAAAAAGCAAATGATGTCACTGGTGGAATCCTCTAAAGCTAACTTCAAGTCCAAATTGGCCACATCCACTAAGGACAATCACAAGGCCTTCTTCACATACATCAGCAGTCTCAAAGGTAACACCTAAATCTGCTCTGGACTGATGGTCAAGAACACCACATACACAAAATCCGTAGATATAGCCAACCTGCTAGCAGACAGGTTCAGTAAAAACTTCACCCCACTGTCCCATCATCAGTAAACCAGGACATCCCCAGCACCTCTATAGTGCCCCCATCACCCCCTGTCCCCCCATCAGTAAACCAGGACATCCCCAGCACCACTATAGTGCCTTTTTTAGGCAAGGTTCAAATGACAAATTCACCACTGTAAGAGGTACAAGCAAGCAAAATCTGAGGGTAATGCTACTCAATGCTAGAAGTCTAAACCTCAAAATGCATTCAATCGAGGCACTCCTTAAAATGGAGAACATCGACATCTCTGCAGTGACGGAGACCTGGTTCAAGGCTCCAGAGAGCACCACTGCATTACCAGGCTATGATTCATACCACACCTTTCGGCCACCTAACCTGGACCGAAACAACATAGGCAGAGATGTGTCCATATTCATGAAGGATATCCACACCTCCAGGCTAGTTGCCCAGCATAATGCATCCGAGAATATCCAAGTGCAACTAACTCTGGGTAAGACCGCAATCCAAATTTTAACTTGCTACAGATTCCCCACCATGCCCCAGGATTCCCACTCCTCATTTCTTGATACACTGGAAAATATTAAGGTACAACCCAGCACCCTAATAATGGGCAATTTCAACTCCTCCACCATTAACTGGGAAAACTACTCATGTACCAACTCTTTTGCTCAACATTTTCTGGAATTCATAAATTCCAACACCTTGGGTCAACTTATCCACATCCACACTAGGGGCAGCAATATCCTAAAACTGGTCATTACCAAAACAGGAGACCGGTGTTCCACACCAGAGGTCAATTCCTCGTTAATCAGATCTGACCACAAGCTAATCACCCTAGACATCCACATTACACCCCCGCCACCCATTAGGGAAACCACTGTAAAAAAAATTCTCCAAAGCCAACTTCACGCTTCTTAAGACAGAAGTGGCAAACTTTACAACACCCATGCAAATGGACAGTAGAGGTACAACTACTGAATCCTACACAAATGCACTTTATAAGCACTTACACGAGTGCATGGATCGTGCTATCCCTAACAGAACCAAGATGCTATCCTCCAAAAAAGGAAGCCAATCTGGTGGTCCCCTGCCATAAACAAACTCTACAAAAGAAGAAAGAAACTGTTGCAAAAAAGAGTAAAATACCATGATTGGAGGAACTCCCTGGTCAGCCTCAATAAGAAGCTGAGATCCCTCATAAAATCCTCCAAAGCTAGTTATGAAAACAAAATTGCCACTGATTCTAAAGACACGAATCTCAATGGCAACACTCAGATCTGCTCTGAGTAACAGCACAATGGCACTAAATATACAGAACCAACTGATATTGCCAACATCCTGTCTGATAGGTTCAGTGATAACTTTACCCCCCCACTCACCCTTTAAAGGGCCCATCTCTATACCAGACGAATGCAAAGTTCCAGTAATCACAGCTGCACAGGTTAAAGCCACACTCTCCAAAGCGAAAAACACATCATCCATGGGACCTGACAAGATCCCAGGCTGTATTCTACATAAACTACAGAATGAACTATCACCCCACCTAAGCACCATGTTCATTCATAGCCTCACCTCAGGCTTTGTGCCCACTGAATGGCACACAGTGACAGTTATCCCACTCCACAAAGGAGGAACCACCACAGACCCCAGGAACTACCGCCATATTAGCCTAATGAGCCTGGTCTGCAAGGCCATGGAATGTATTATCATGGAACTTATAAACAAAGACATTGGTAATCTTCAGTCTCTGTAACCCACCCAGTTTGGGTTTGTAAAAGGCAGATCATGTCTCCTAAACCTGATAGACATCTTTGAAGCAGTCACCAAAGCCGCAGAGTAGGTTAAGGTGGCTCACACAGCCTATCTAGATCTCGCCAAGGCTTTTGACACCATCCCCCACTCTGGAATTATAGATAAACTCACTAAACTAGGTATAAATCCCTATGTCACCAGATGGGTTGCCAACTGGCTCACTGACAGAACCCACACTGTGAAAGTAGCAGACTCCAAATCCGACTTCAGACCAGTGACAAGTGGAGTACCACAGGGTTCAGTCCTGGGTCCTCTCCTGTTTGGTATCTACTTTTCTGAAGTACAGGCTAACACAGGAGGTTTTTGGCTAATGAAGTTAACAGATGACTGCAAACTATGGGCCATAATCAAAACTCCTAACGATGTAGATATCCTACAAAAGGGCCTCACTGAGACAGATGCCTGGTGTCAAAGCCATGGCCTCAAGCTCAGTGCCAAAAAGTCCATTGTCATCCCCTTTGGTAAAACCTCTGTACCCATGAGCTACCACATAGGTGGTAGTCTGCTGAACACTGAAAGTGTGATAAAAGACCTTGGGATACAGGTGGACAGTAGTCTCTCCTTTGATAATCACATCACCACAGTAGTCAGGAAATCCTTCTATGTGGCACACCTCATCACAAAAGGTTTCTCATCCAGGAAAAATGAGGTCATTGTTCCCCTCTACTCATCACTCATTAGACCCATTATAGAGTACAATGCCCATTTTGGTATGTACCTCACAAGACATCTACAACAACCGAAAAGGCCGCAGAAATACCTCACAAAGAGGATTACTGGCCTCAAACAGATGCCCTACGCAGACCATCTCAAAAAAATCCAGCTTTACTTCATCGCATATCACCTACTCAGAGGCGATCTTTGCCTAACATACAAAGCTATGTCAAACCCAGAGCTGTTGGACATGCTCCACTTAAAGAAATCCCAATCCCTCCGAGCTACACGCTCTAGGGACCTAAACCTTGTCAACACAATAAACAGAACATGCTGGCAGGATAGGTTCCTGGCCCAGAGACTTCCCATACTCTGGAGCAAACTACCTATCTATATCAAACAAAGCTCCTCATTAGCACTCTTCAAGAAAAATCTTGACGATTGGATGGGAGATAAGAAATTCACCCCGATGATCACCTCTGTGGCTCTGCTCAACAGGGGCACAGGAAAATAATTTTCTTGGGTGGCGATAGCCAGGGTACCTTTTTGGCTAGGCTTATATAGGCCCTAGGGCCAACAGTCTAGTACCTACCTATGAACCTATGAACTTGCCCCCCTTACCCTCATCACCAGGGAGCAGGTCTTTAATGCCCTCTCAAAGGTAAAAAATACAGTCTCCATGGGACCTGACAACATCCCTGGCTGTGTCTTACAAGAACTCAAGCATGAGCTCTCAACTCCATTAGGTACCCTATTCAACCAAAGCCTGAGCACCAGCTTTGTCCTAGCCACTGTCATCCATCTACACAAATGTGGAACATCCACTGACCAGGCAATTATAGGCTCATCAAAATATCCAGCCTGATCTGCAAGGCCATGGAACACATTAGCATGGACCTTATAAGCAAGGACATTGACAAACTTCAAATGCTTGACCCCACACAGTTTGGTTTTGTCAAAGGGAGACCATGCCTGGTAAACTTGGTCGACCTCTTCAAAACAGTCACCAAAGCCATGGACGAGGGGAAAATGGTGTAAACAACCTACCTTGACCTACCCAGAGCCTACAATACTATTCCCCACTCAAGCATAATAGATAAACTCTCCCAGCTAGGCATCAACTTTTATGTTACCAGATGGATAGCTAATTGGCTCACTGATAGAACCCACTGAGTCAAAATATGAGAAGCCACCTCTAGTAGTAGACCCATAATGAGTGGTGTACCCCAGGACTGGTCTTGGTGCCTCTTCTGTTTGGGATATACTATTCTGAGGTGCAAGTCAAAACCAGTGGTCTATGGCTGATCATATTTGCAAATGACTGCAAGCTGGGCAAGGTCTTAAATTCCACTAGTGATGTGAACATTCTCTAAAAGGGTCTTACCCAAACTAATGACTGATGCCAGAAGCATGGCCTCAAACTGAATGCAAAGAAAAACACAATTATCTTCTTAAGGGAAAATGGTGTCCCCACTAATTCTCACATTAATAATATGTACTAAGCATGCAATCAGTCGCGAGGGACTTGGGCTCCCAGGTTGATAGCAACCTGACATTTGACTACCACATTGCCTCCATTGTAAAGAAGGCTTTATACATGGCCAGCCTCATAAGTAAGTGTATTTCATCCAGTGACAAGGTGGTCATAACATCCCTGTACTCCTCCTTTATCTGACCTATTGTTGAGTACAATGCCACCTTGGGCATGTACCTTGACAAGCGCATGAAGCAGCTAGAGAGAACACAGAGGTTCCTGACCAGGAACATTCAGAGCCTCAAACATCTCTCCTATACAGATACACTAAAAGCTCAGTCCATCTACTCAGTCTCGTACTGACTCAGAAGTGACCTGTATCTGGCATACAAGGCCATCTCAGACCCAGCCTTGATGGAGTTGCTGCATATCCATAAGTCAAACATCACTTGTGCAATCTGCATGCAATGCATCAGCCTGGCCTGTAACATTAATAGAACTTGATGATGGGATAGATTTGTGTCCCAAAGACTCCCCCATCTGTGGAATAAACTCCTTCTCCATGTCAAGCAGAGTACTTCACTAGCCCTCTTTAAGAGAAATCTGGATGACTGGATGAGAAACAGGAAGATACACCCCTGGAATCCTACCTGTGTCCCTGCTGGACATGGGAAACAGGTGCTGATTTTGTGGGAACATGGGTGAAATTCTTGCGTAGGCTCATAAGGGCCTCTGGGCCAATAGCTTAGTATCATACTATGAACCTATGAACCTATAAAAAGCTATTTTTTACACCACATCTGAAACAGTCATTTGTACAAGAAATCTGCAATAAAGTTTCATCTACCATGAGTCAGATAGCAATCTGAGTTGATCATTTTAGCAATTTAGGGTGCAGGGTAAAGCATTCACAATAGGAGACTTGTGCCTACTTCAAAAGCAAATTCCTAAAAGGTCTTTCTTCTCTTGTTCTGTGATGGGATAGCAGGTGCATGAACAGTGAGGTCAGACAGTTAGTTACAGTAATCTGGTCAAAGATAAGGAAATTGAGCTCTGTGTATTTTGTTTCTATATTTATATACTGATACAGTATGTGTGCATGTGTGTGTGTGTGTGTGTGTGTGTGTGTGTGTGTGATGTGCGTGTGTGTGTGTGTGTGTGTGTGTGTGTGTGTGTGTGTGTGTGTGTGTGTGTGTGTGTGTGTGTGTGTGTGTGTGCATGTGTGCGTGTGTGTGTGTGTGTGTGTGTGTGTGTGTGTGTGTGTGTGTGTGTGTGTGCATGCATGTGTGTGTGTGTGTGTGTGTGTGTGTGTGTGTGTGTGTGTGTGTGTGTGTGTGTGTGTGTGTGTGTCCTGAGCACTTAAATGTGAACATGTAACTCAACAAAGTGAAACTATGAACTAGACTCTATAAACATTTAAGGCCCTGCCCCCTGGAGGACTAATGTTTATGTTGGCTTTCTGGGTCCATGATTGTGAAATGCAGCACTGGTGGCCTTACTCAACCTAGTCACCCTGTGGTATTTCTTGATTTGTGGATGTGCAGGGCATGGAAGGGTCATAGAAGTTTTGCTGGTTTGTCATTGTAATGGTTTGGGTAAAGTATGACTCAAAAGAAGTGCACCACAGCTAAATGACATAGTTCATAAATGTATACATATTGTATCATAGTCATATATGGTTATGATACTGCCACTGTGCAAAGTCACAGGGAGAAGGAGTATATGAGAAGGTTTGTCTAGTCACAGCGGGAGTTAATCCTCCAACCCTAACTGGGCAAAGTGTGACTGTTCACTCTATACACAAGAAAAACAGGGGAATGGCATGACAGAGAGAGAGAGATAGTAATGAGGATGGGGGCATAAGACACTAAAAAATTTAGCAAAGGAACTGACCAGAACTGCAGAGGTCATTTTGAAATGCTGAAGACTACATAAGAGAGAGAGAGTAAGATTAAGTCTGACAGACTGCATTGCTGATATGAAACAATTATGATTTGCAAACGGAAGTTCTGTGGGGTTTGCATTACTAAACTTCTGGGTTACTAGAAGAGGATAACTGGAGTTTGGTTGAAGGACATTGGGAGTAAGAGTAATAAAATGAGTGAAACTAGATGGATAGAAATTTTGGCTTTAGTACCATCAAGTGGAAAAGGCAGAGTGAAGATTTCATAAGTAAGAGATGTATATGTGAAGACATTTCACTTTTTGCAGAGGAAAGTTTGCTTCTGTTCAGTAAATATTTTAGTTACACTTAAAAGAATGTAGTTGTAGTACTTATTTAATGTACTGAGAAAAGTGTTGGGAGTGAGCTTGAGTTTTAATTCCCTAACAAATTCTGACATCTATCTATCTAGTATGCTTCTGTATCTATACAGTTGTATGCACACACACACACACACACACACACACACACACACACACACACACACACACACACACACACACACTGATCTTTATATATGTATTTGTATATATGTATATGTGCAGGCGCACACACTTTCACACACATATATTTATTTATTCTGCTAAGAATGTTTGTCACATTGTGACTCCTGTTATATTTTTGAAAATAAAAGATAACAATACCTATTTGTTAACCAGGTAGGCCCATTGAACAGACAATCCCTTTTCAGGGGTGATCCACGAGCAATATCTGCTTAAGTGACTTGCTCAAGGTCACACAACATGAAAATAAAGGCTAGGGGAGTCAAATTATGTACCACAGAAAATAAAGTCAAATGGCATATAACAGTCTCATTGGGTGTTTCTGCCTGTCTCTGTCTGTTAGTGATAAATACAATGTTATAAAATAAAATAATAGCAAAGTATGCAAGTTACACGGTTCAAATAAGACAACTGTACACTAGCAGGATAGTTATGTAGAAATCCTTATGTTAGTATGCTGGCTTTGGCCTTCCAGCCAAATGTGATCTCCTGTCATCCTGACGTCTATCCTCTTGACAGCTGGAAAGTCTTACAAGCTGTGATGGGGTATTAAAAGAATGAAAACCAACTATTTTCATGACAAGATTTACATACTATGAAAGAGAGAGAGAGAAGGAGTGAATAAAATCTTATCTGCGATTTGTTCCAAGTTTAAAAAGAGTAAAAATGGAAAGCATTTTTTTGTCATTTTTTAACATTTCTTAACTCATTTTAAAGGACTTTGCAGAGAATGTGCCTTGATTCAGTTCTCTGCTTTATACAATAGATTCTCGGATGCCCAAGGAAGAAAAGTTAATGCATTTTCTGACCTTTGTGTCCCTGAAAGCTGAACATTGTCTCCCTCAAGAGAGCACATGAAAGCAAGAAAAAAGCCCTGACCACAAGCCTTTTTTAAAGCAATTGAAGCTAATATATTCCACAATTGTAGACAAAATACCTGCCAAATAACTTGTATAAATACTACACTCTAACCAATGGCTCATTTATTGAAAATGCACTTGTTTGTTCACAATGAAGTATTTTAGAAAGCATGTAAACTTCACTATTCACATGAATAAATGAATGAATGCAAAATAAAGATATGTAACCCGAAAGTGATTTTGTGTAGGTTTATTTTTCTGTCTACCAACCATTTTTGTATCTGTTATGCTGGAACTACCGTTTCATTATCATATTTTCTTGCCATTTAATCACACACAGGAAAGTCCTTTGTTGTATTATTGCGTCGGCCCTCTGCTTATACGTCTCCCTGTAGAAGTAAAAACTGTTGGAATTACCATTGTCACTAAGCCTTTCCAGTTTATGTGCAACAATCTGCTGCTGAAATGAACTGTTTATTTCATTGCGACTCACCATATTGTCCATATTGTATCGAAAACTGCTCTTAATTTTACAGTGAGTTCTTTCTCTGAAATTCTGCTTTAATGTACATGTACAAAACAACTGCCTTGAAGTATGAGATGGAGGTGTGGTTTAATTAAAATTCTTCTGTGTCCATTGCCCTCTTACCTTGTGCATATACACCATGATACGAAATATGATCAGACCACACAGGATAATATAAATTGTCTATCCATCTTAAGATACAGATGGCTTTTTATGTAAAACACATTGTCCACCTTCGCTGCATTCTTGGATGTGCATACATATACTGCATGCTTTCTCTTTATCTAGTCCCCTCTCCATTCCCCTAAAACTAACTACAAAATATCATTCAGATACATACTTTTTATACATGTATACATTTAATCCATGTATGTCTCTCTTCCTTATTTATTGTGCGTATTTGTTATTTTAGTACATGCCAGCTACTTCTGTCTTACACACACACATGTTTGTATCTTTCAGTTTTTCCCGGTTAGGGGTCGCCACTGTGGAACTCTGGTCTGCTAATGATTGGCAGTTGATTTTTACGAACTGGCTTGCCAGGCCTGATACACAACCTTCAACGAAGGTATGCCCATTCACGCATGTCTCTACGCAGAAGATGCTCAAGCTGAGAGTCGAACCGGACAGCGTCTTACTGTGAGGCGACAACGCTACCGCAGCACCACCACCGCTGGCCTATATATATATATATATATATATATATATATATATATATATATATATATATATATATATATATATTTATGTGCATGTGTGTGTATGTGTGTGTACATAAATATATATATATATGTATATATATATATATATATATATATATATATATATATATATATATATATATATATAGGTTCATAGGTTCATAGGTTCATAGGTTCATACTAGGCTATCTGCCCAAGGGCATTTATAAGCCTAGCCCATAGTTATGTGGCTTTCGCCACCCCTTTAGTTTGAATAAAAACTATGCCTATCATTTTTCTGTGCCTCTGTCAAGCAGTGACACTGAAGTAATCCCTGGGGTATATCTGCGATCTCCCATCCATTGGTCAAGATTCCTCTTGAACAAGGCCAGTGAGGTGCTCTGCCTCACATGTACCGGGATTTTGTTCCACAGCATAGGGAGTCTCTGGGTGATGAATCTGTCCCTCCAGCACGTTCTATTTATAACCGTGTCAAGGTTTAAGTCCCCCGCCCTTGTGGTTCTGAGGGATCTAGATTTTTTGAGGTGAAGCATATTCATCAAATCTGGGTTTGACATGGCCTTATATGTCATGCACAGGTCACCTCTGAGCAAGCGGTATGAGACTGAATAGAGCTGGAGTTCTTTCAGTCGGGCAGCATAAGACATATTTTTGAGACCCTTTATCCCTTTGGTGAGGAACTTTTGGGGCCTTTCAAGCTGCATCAGGTGTCTGGTCAGATGCATTCCGAATGGGGCATTGTACTCAATCATAGGTCTAATGAGTGATGAGTACAGGGGGACGATGACCTCCCTTGATCTAGATGTGAATCCCTTCATGATCAGGTGGGCGATATAGAAGGTTTTCCTAACTACTTTAGCAACATGAGTGTCAAACGAAAGGCTACTGTCAACTTGGGTCCCCAGATCCCTGATGACTTTTTCTGTGCTCAGTGGATTGCCATCTATATGGTAGCTAGGGGTAACCTTGTTTTTCCCGAAGGGTATGACTATGCATTTTTTGGCGTTTAACTTCAGGCCATGGCTCTGGCACCAGTTATCCATTTCTGTGAGGCCCTTCTGGAGGATATCTGTGTCAGATGTGTTTTCGACTATGGCCCAGTTTGCAGTCATCTGCAAACTTTGTCAGCCATAACCCTCCTGTGTTTGCTTGTACTTCAGAAAAGTAGATGCCGAACAAGAGTGGACCCAGGACTGAGCCCTGTGGGACACCACTTGTGACAGGCTTTGAGTCTGACATGGCTCCAGCAACTCTGACCCTGTGGGTTCTGTCGCTAGCCAGTTTGCAACCCATCTTGTGATGTATGGGTTTACATTCAAGCTGATGAGTTTTTCGATGATACCTGAGTGGGGTATTGTGTCAAGGCCTTTGCCAGGTCGAGGTAGGCTGTATGGACTGCCTTTCCTCATCAATGGCCTTGGTGACTGTCTCGAAAAAGTCAACCAAGTTTAAGAGGCAGGATCTGCCTTTGACAAAGCCAAACTGGGTTGGATCCAAAGTCTGCAAGTTCCCTATGTCTTTATTTATGAGTTCCAGTATGATCCTCTCCATGGCTTTGCAGATAAGGCTTGTCAAGCTAATGGGGCGGTAATTTCCAGGGTCTGTGGAGGCACCGCCTTATGAAGTGGGACCACAGTCGCCGCGCCACTCCTTGGGTATGTATCCTGAGGTGAGGCTAATATTAAACAGCTGTCCTAACTGTGGGTTTAATTCCTCGTTGAGTTCATGAAGCACACAGCCGGGGACACCATCCGGTCCCATGGATGCTGTGTTTTTGCCTTAGTGAGGGCAGTTCTCACCTGGGCGTTGGAGATGTTTGGGGGCTACAATCCTCTGGAATAGATATCTCTCCTTTTGGGGAGGGGGAGAAGTTTGCACTGAACCTGTCAGCCAGTATGTTAGCAATGTGTGTAGGTTCAGTAATTTTCACATCATTTTGAACTAATTCTGAGCATATCTGGGAGTTTCCTCCTAGGTTTCTAACATAGCTAAAGAAGGCCTTATGATTGTCTTTAGAGTCCTTGGCGATTTTTCTCTCAAAATTTGCCTTGGATGATTTTTTGAGAGCTCTTAGTTTGTTACTTATAATGATCAAAGCCGTCTTACCTTTCAAGGATTTTGCTCTATCTTGTTGTAGCTTCCTTTTGTTGTAGAGCTTGTTTATGGGTGGGGTCCACCAGACTGGACGCTTGCCTTTGGTACAGAGAGTCTTAGTTTTGTTTGGGATTGCCTGATCCATGCAGTCCTGTAGGTGCTGGTAGAAGGCATTTGTAAGTGATTCAGCGGTTTGAGTAATGTTTACCACTGGCTCAGGGGCCTTAAAGGAGACCACACTAGTTTTAGAAGTGTGAAATCGGCTTTTGAGAAGTTTTTCACTGTGGTCTTTTTGTTTCAGGTGGGGGGATGAGGACCTCCAGCGAGATTAGTTTATGATCTGATCTCACCAGTGAGGGGTATACTTCCAGTGTTGAACATTTTGATCCCATGTTCGTGATGATGAGATCAAGTATGTTTTCACCTCTTGTGGGGATGGTGACTAGTTGTTCCATGGCATTTGAGTTTATGAACTCCAGGAATCTTTGGGTTAGAGTGTTCGGGCTTGAGTAGTGTTCCCAGTCTATATTAGGGTAGTTGAAGTCACCTAGTATGATGGTGTTTGGAGATACATTTATCCCCTCCAATGTTTTCTGGAAGGCCATGTGAGGTTCCTGAGTTTGAGAGGGTGGCCTGTAACATGCTACAAATTGCAGAGCAGTCTTGCCTATGGTTAATTGCACCTGGATGGTCTCCGATGCATCGTGCGTTGCCACCAACCTTGAGGTGTGGGTGTCCTTTATGAATATGGACACCCCCCCTCCTTTCTTGGTGTTGTCCGGATTTTGGGGCCGGAACGCATGATATGAGGTGAAACCTGTTAGTGCTGGGGTGCTCTCAGGAGCCTTGAACCAGGTTTTTGTCACAGCACAGACATCGATGTTTTCCATATTGAGAAGGGCCTTGAGTGCGTGCATCTTGAGATTGAGACTTCTGGCATTGAGCAGCATTACCCTTAGTTTTTTTCCGTTTTGGTGTTCTAGGGTGGTAGGTTTAGAATTTGAGCCTTGCCTAAAAAAGGCACTATGGGGGTGGCAAGAGCCTTTGCCAATATCCGGAAGCCCAGGGGTGACAGGTGCAAGCCGTCCCTTGCGAAGCAGCGTGGCTTGTCCAGCATGTCATCCCAGGCAGACAGACATTGTATCCCCTTTGAATGACACCAGAATTTAAGCCAATTATTAAAGCTGATCATCTTATCACTGTATTGTGGCATCATTCTAGGTGAATGTAGGATACTGCTCAAGGTCAGGGTCATACCTGCCTGGGCTACATAATCAGAGAGCTCCTCAATGTCCCTTTTCATGTAGTCCAAGGAGGTACATCTCAGGTCGTTGACACCAGCGTGGACAATGACTGAGTCATACTTGTACCTGCTGTTGAGAGACCTGAGTGCTTGCATTATGTGGCGGATTCTAGCGCCCGACAGGCAGCTTACTGTGACCTTCTCCTTACTCAGTCTGGTGAGCGGGACGTCAGTGTGTCTGACTATGGAATCACCAATGACAAGTGTGTCTGGCATTTTGTTAGGCCTTAAGGGCTGTGACTGTTTGACACTCTGACTGTGTGGTCTATGTGTTGCATGTGTTGGGTCGTGAGGTGGTAGTTGTTTGGGTGTCTGCTTTGGTGGCCTCTGCTGTTTTGGTAAATTTTTGATCAGAGCCTCCGAGTATGTCTTTGTGTGAGTATGTGTATGATATGAAGTTGTGATGGTACCATGTGTGACTGGGTATGTATTGTGTGTGGTTACCTTCTCCTCCTGTCTGGTCTTGCCAGTCCTATGTTGAGAGAGCTCAGCCTCCAGTTTGGCCGTATAGTTGCATCTCTCATGTATTTGTGTTTTGTGGGAGAAGGAGAGGATTGTCTGTGTACATGAGGCAATTGTAACATTGCCTCAATATTCCCAGGTTCACCAGTTGAGCTGGAGAGGACACTAGCAACTGATCCCTCGACATACTAGAAGTAGTAGATAAAGAACTTTCAAAGGACTCGGGAAGTGGGTTTTAGGCTGGTGGGGTACTATCTATAATAAGAGTGCTTTATGAAGGTGCAAGTACTGTAGGAGTAAGTGCTAGGCTTTACAGATAGAGAATAGTCTACTTGGGAATCAAGTAGAGATGAACTTTCAGTAATAGGATATGCTGGTTAGATCAGCAGTACAGTTTAGCGTGTTTTATAGCAGGGGCTGAAGGGAGCTAGGAATTGGCCCAAAACAACCAATGGACTACTAGTTTCTGGCTGAAACTTCACCAAATCGGACAAAAGGCCTCAGTGCTTCCCACTCCCACTGGTAAGCAAAGAAACTTCCTCCTTCCTAATAAGGCAGTGGATCAGTAACAGGAACTAAAAACAAAGCCCAGGGATCAGCAACTCTGAAACTGGACTACTCTAGTTCAGTAAAGTGGGAAAACAAGAGATTTTTTGTTTTATTACAGAGATAAGGAAAAAACAGACAGTAAATGCTATAAATGCTGTAAATCGGCTAGCGACTTTAGTGTGTAGCCTACAGAAACAATTTGCAACAATTAGTAACTTAAAGTGCAATAAACAGTGTAAAATGCAGAAATCACTTAAAGTAGCAGTAAAACAGGCAAAATGCAGTCGCTAGCTTAATAACAGTGGGAAAGCCACAAAAATACTTATATCTGGTAGAAAGTCACTCTTTTAGCTCTCTGCTGCTGGGATCACTCTGCAGGCCACCACGAGGATCTGTGCAGAGTTGGTACAAGCTGGAAAACGCGTGTTTAGCGTGTTTTATAGCAGGGGGCTGAAAGGAGCTAGGAATTGGCCCAAAACGACCAATAGACTACTAGTTTCTGGCTGAAACTTCACCAATTCGGACAAAAGGCTGCTCAGTGCTTCCCACTCCCACTGGTAAGCAAAGAAACTTCCCTCCTTCCTAATAAGGCAATGGATCAGTAACAGGAACTAAAAACAAAGCCCAGGGATCAGCAACTCTGAAACTGGACTACTCTAGTTCAGTAAGGTGGGAATATTATATATTATATATATATTATATATTATATATTATATATATATATATATATATATATATATATATATATATATATATATATTATATATATATATATATATATATATATATATATATATATATATATATATATATGTATGAGTTCCATTCAGAAGCTCGAAATACTGAAATCTCGAATTTCAGTATTTCGAGCCCAAGAAGTCGAATCCACATAATAGTGAAAGTTTATAAGCGCGAAATTCAAAACCTCGAATACCGGAGGTTTGGAATTTCACGCTTTTAAAGTTCCTCTATGGTTATGTATTCAGGTAAGTGTGTCTGTGTGTTAAGGGGTTTGGGTAAGGGCTGTGGTGTGTGTCAGTGTGTTTTGTTGCTGTGATGTGTGTGTGCGAAGAGAAAGTAGCTTGTGTAGTGGTGTTTTGTGTGTGTTTGTATGTTCTGTGATATTAAATATTGGGGCTGGAGAACAGTAATGTATGTTTTTTGCACAACTGCCAGCACCAGTAAGGAAGAAGGGCGAATGGAAACGCCCACACAGCAAAACCAGGGGAGCGAAGAAGAGGATAATTTCTCAGTAACTAGTGACTGTTTTGTTTTTAATTTATCTGACCATATTCTTACTAAAGATGAACTTTATATTTTAAATAAGGGTTTGACATTTGTGCCCAGCAGAGATAGTAAATTTAGTGACATTATAATGGATATTATGTTATCTGGTGGAAATGTTATGCTGAAAGGAATGTATGGCAATAGTCAATCACAACAGTTTGCATTGAAACAGCCTAGCTGTTTTGTTCCATTATTTAGCTAGACTATGCAGACTTTTATTTGAGTCTGTGAACATGAGATTATGCTATACCTACAGAATGCTAACAACAGGAAGTGTCATAACTTAACCATGCAACAAAGGCAAGCACTCACAGCTTTGCAGAGGAAATCATAGTTAGTGATTTATAAATTTATTTATTTGTTTATTTATTTATTTGCATTTGTTAACCGGGTTGCTCCAGCTGGGTAAGAATTACCCTTTTTCAGTGGAGACCCGAGGGGAAAAGCCCCAAACAGACATACAAATACATACAAATAGA
This sequence comes from Protopterus annectens, assembly GCF_019279795.1. Classification (NCBI taxonomy): domain Eukaryota; kingdom Metazoa; phylum Chordata; order Ceratodontiformes; family Protopteridae; genus Protopterus; species Protopterus annectens. Next base: position 1,423,150,361 of record NC_056732.1, read on the forward strand.
GACAAATTAACAATATTACAGAGGAAAACAATATTATGGGTACAATGGATAAGAAAAGCAAACAATGAAAGTTTGAGAATATGAGTAAGGTAGGCCAGAGGCATGCATGCAAAAGATTTATGAAAAGGTGTTCTGAGCATGATCTCAGAATTAAGTTAAAGTACGCAAAGAAATGATGATTTAGGTGTGGAGTTAGTAGTGTGGGAGTTTTAGGTGGGAGCATGTGAAGGACATTCCCATTTGGAGGAGAGATGGGAGAGAAGCATGGATTTGAAATTGTTGTGGTTAGGTATATTACGTAGTGGTGTGGGGAGATTGTTCCATAGTTTGGCTATAGTGTGGGATAGTAGTAGTTTAAAGTGGACAAAGGGGGAGCTGAGGTGGTGATGAACAGAAGTGTTTATTATGCTTAATTAGAAGAATTAATATCAGATACCACCACATTTGTCCATATTTCACCTGTTATGGTTAATAGTTTTATTAAGGAAGCTCAGGATAGACTGAAATACATGGAAGCCATAGGATTAATGGGTAAGGATTTACTAGAATTTCTATGGATAGAACATCCGATTATCCCTATATTCAAAGCCTTGCCTAAAATACACAAGGACCTATGTAACCACCCCCTTAGACCCAAAGTATCTGGAAGGGGATAGGTTACCGAAAATATCTTGATATGGTTGGAGTATACACTGAGACCCCACATTACAACAATGGAAGAGATACTTAGGGATACAGGACATTTTTTTGCCTCCCTTAAGAAACACATTGATGAGGATGACAATGTAAGACACATCACAGTAACATTAGATATTAAAAACTTATTTACAGTTATAAGCACTGATTATGGGTTACAAGCTATTTCCAATTTATTGAGGCATTTGCACCTGATGCAAGGAAAGGAGCTGGAATTCCTGACTAACTTGTTGTCTTTAGTATTAGAATACAATGTGTTTCTTTGTGTGAAGAACATGAATAGGCAGGTACAGGGGGTAGACATGGGCACCCCCTGTGCCAAAACCTATGCAAATTTAGTCCTATCCTTTTGAGAATGACATTATGTGTTGGGGTCACAGAATGTATGGAGAAGTAAAGTAGGGCTATACAGGCGCTTTGTAGATGACATTTTTATGTTGTGGAAGGGGGATGAGAGAGAGTTGGAAGAGTTTCTACTCTATTTGGAATCGACCATTACATTTCGTAAGTTTTCAGTAAATTATTCTAGAGCTATGATAGACTTCCTAGATGTTAGGATAATATAGGATATAGAAGACTTAAAAAACACTTTGCATAGGAAGGATTGCTGGAAGAACAGCATACTGACATATGACAGCATGCACCCGAGGTTTACATTTAGAAATATTATCATGGGTCAAATGGGGAGGGTATCTAGAATTTGCACAGAAGATGCTGACTTTGAGATTGAGGTACATAACCTAGAATTTTTTTTTCTGAACAGGGGGTATAATAGAGATAAGATAGAGAATGTAACAGAGTCTAAGTTTGATTATAGAAAAGATACAATGTGTTCGTGGATGAAAAGAAGCAGTAACAATAATCTGCCTAAACGAACTATGGCTATAGAAAACAAGGTTAGATTAATGTTCACATATAGTAACAATATACATGGAATATGTGACGTTATAAGGCACAATTGGGGGATTTTGTTGACAGATGACAAGATGAGAGGAATAGTGGGTTAACGACAGAATTTTGGGTTCAGAAGAAATAGGAATTTAAAGGATATTTTAAGTCATGAAGCGAGTAAGCATCAACGGCAGTTAATATACAGAAAAAGGACAACATCTTGTGGCTCATGCAAAGCTTGTAGTTATATTAATAAGGAACAGAGTTTAAACATCCAATTACAGGTAAGATTTATCATTTTGGTGCTAAAGCCAATTGTAGGACTAAAACATTGTTTATTTAGCTGTCAAGGGTGTTCATGCTATTATGTAGGTAAAACAAATGATATGTTCAAGGTTAGAATCTTACAACACTTATCGGCTATAAGAACGAAGAATGAGCATAATGCCTTATACAGACACATTTCCAGCAATGAAGGGCATAACTTTATTTTTAGGGCAATATGGAACATTAAATTGAACAATGGGGGTGATATAAAGAACATCACTGAGGTTGAAGAAAAAAAAGGATAATAGAGCTTTCAGCCCATAGATATCCGGGGCTAAATGAGGTCATACCAATGAAACCCGCCCTTAAGAATCGGCAGGTGCAATACTGAATTGTGATTGGCTTACATTAGGTTTAAATTTAAAAACACCAAATACACAAATTATCTGATGAAGGGCAGGAGCCTGAAAGCGCTTATCTCTCTGTGGATTTTTCATCTGTACTTTTTAGTGTTCTATATTGAGCAATTAAACAGTTCATTTTAGTGGTGGTCTGCTGCAGTTTTTTCATTCTCAGTGTGGATTATTGGTGCTGACTAGCTAGACCTTGAGTGAGATCTTCATACTATTTTGTTCTGTCCTCCAAAATTGATGAAAACACAAGACAAAAAGTGGTCAGGGAGGCTGTCAAGAGAACTACAGCAACACTGAAGGAGATGCAGGAATTACTGAAAAGTACTGGTTGTGTACTACCTGTGACAACAATCTCCCATATTCTCCATATGTCTGGGCTATGGGGTAGGGTTGCAAGATGGAATCCTTTTCTTACACACAAAAACATCCAGGCTAAAATTTGCAAAACAATACATCAAGTCTCCTAAAAGCATGTGGGAAAATGTGTTATGGTCTGATGAGAACAAGATCAAACTTTTTCACCACAATTCCAAAAGGTACGTTTGGAGCAAAAAAAAAAACAAAAAACAAAAATACTTTGCATCACCAAAAGAACACCATCCCCATGGTGAAGCATGGTGGTGGCAGTATTATGCTTTGGGGTTGCTTTTCTTCAGCTGGAACTGGGGCTTTAGTCAAGGTGGAGGGAATTATGAACAGTTCCAAATACCAGTCACTTTTGGCCCAAAACCTTCAGGCATTTGCTAGAAAGCTGAAGATGAAGAGGAATTTCACTTTTCAACAAAAGAATGACTTCACCAGATGAAAATTAAAGTTTTGGATTGGCCTAGCCAGAGCCCAGACCAAAATTCAATGCAAAATCTGTGGGGTGACCTGAAGAGGGCTGTGCACAAGAGATACCCTTGCAATCTGACAGATTTGGGGTGCTTTAGCAAGGAAGAGTGGACAAATATTGCCAAGTCAAGATTTGCCGTGCTGATAGATGCCTACCGAAGACAACTGAATGCTGTAATTAAATCAAACGGTGCTTCAACAAAGTATTGGTTTAAGGGTGTGCACACTTATGCAACCAGCTTACTGAACGTTTTTTTATTTTTTACATTTTTTCCCCTAACAGATTTGTTTGTTTTTCAATTGAATTGTACAGGTTATAGGTCACATTAAAGGTGGGAAAAGTTTTGAAATGATTTATTGTGGACTCATTTTTTTATATCACAAAAACCTGGCATTTAACAGGGGTGGGTAAACTTTTTATATCCACAGTATATACATATATATATATATATATATATATATATATATATATATATATATATATATATATATAGATGTGCGTGTGTGTGTGTGTGTGTGTGTGTGTGTGTGTGTGTGTGTGTGTATGTGTGTGTGTGTGTGTGAATTTTGTCAAACAATCAAATTATTGTAGCTGCTTTATAATATATATTTTATTTAACAATATGTACATTCATAGCCTTTTTTGTGAAATTACATACATGGTCTGATATCTAATGTCTAAACTATATGCTGGCATTTTATATTAGCATCATTTATGTTATTTAAGAGCAATGCTTCTTCCTTTTCTGATGTTTATGCATGCTGCTATTTTCAACTTTTGATTGTATGTATATATATATATATATATATATATATATATATATATATATATATATATACAATGAGTGCTAATATTTTTAACTATTGATTCTATATACATACATTGCATTGTTTAACAAGAATTTCTCTCTTTGTGTGTTGCTCTGATTGGCTTCTGGACCCCTCTATTTCTACATGAAGCACTCCATTAGTTTTTATTATTCTTAATGAAGTTGAGAGATGGATAGATAGATAGATAGATAGATAGATAGATAGATAGATAGATAGATAGATAGATAGATAGATAGACAGCTCTACCACCATAACATGTATGACAGGAAATTTTCAAAGATGTCTTCATGTCCTGCATAGATAAATCAATACATACTCCTAGTTATTAACAAAGATGTAAGGACTGTCATTTTTTGGCATGATCATCTTTTTTGTCAGTAAGGAAACAGATTCTTTGACATGCCACTCAAAAGGCTAAGATGAAAGAATGCAAGATCATTTTTCCCCTGAACTTATATACATCAGCTCCATGGTTGCATAAAAACTAAAAAACTGACCCCCCCCCCAAAAAAAAAGTGATTGCCAGTGCACATATAGAAATTGTGTCAGCAGTGATAGCCTATGAAAACAGTCAAGAAGATTATACTTATTTTGGCACATATTAATTGGAGAGTTTTACCTTGACCATTTGATTTCTCATTCACCACTGGTTTCTTCTTAACCATTTTAAACTTTAGTTAATTGTAAACTTGTAAACAACTTAAGTAATTTAGCCTAATTATCTCTTCCGTTATGCATCGTTAAACAAGTCTTCCTCCTAAGTCTAGCCCAGCCATGCTGTCAGCAGCCCAGAGTTTTAATAACCTAACATGTCTTCCAATTAGTTCTCACCATCTACAGCTTTGATAATTTTTTCCAGTTCTTCCATGAGGCTGTGGGGACTGTGTGAAAAATTTTCCCAATAGATCTTTCTTTTCCGTAGATAAGTTTGATCTTCAAATATTGTGTAGGTATTTAAAAGCCCACCACAATAAGTTAATGTAATGGAGATATCCAACCTGGCAACCACTGATCAGTGGGGTTGCCTCTCACCTTCATCCATCCTTTAGTACATTTATTGTGTCATAATATCTGGCAATGCCTTAGTGTGTATCCAAATTGGCATGTTTTATATTCCTGCCCCCACAAATGTACCATAACCAAGAAACCCTTTGGCTAAACTGTCCACACTGCAAAAAGAAATGTATGGGGAAATTAACTAAATCTAACCCCATTTCTGTCAAGTGAATGGAATCTGCCCTTTGCCAAGCTAGGCCTCTATCACCTAGGTCTAATTGGTGTAAAATGATGTAGCCCAAAATCATATTCCCCAAGTTAAAGCTTCACTAACATATTTATAAAACTGCTCTTCACCTTTCAGAATAGATGTTGTTATAACAAAGAATGATTCTTGATTGAATTATTAGTAGTACTATCAGCATTAAAGACTTTAAGAAACATATATCCTTTAATATTATAATTACTGAATTAGAGATGAACCTGCCTTGTCACTAAGACTTCTCAGAAAAATAAGTTGATTCATTATGCATAGGGATTGGAGAGCTTCCGCCCATAACTACTTCAAAACCTTTCCATCCTAATTTATTTTAGATGCATTTAGTCATAAACTACATGATTGTTGGTCAGTATGAAATTATACAAAATAGCAGCCTCTTAATACTGTTAGGCAAATCTACCAGCAACTCGTTAATTCTAAAATTCCCAGTGTATAACAATTGGGATAAAACCACCAGCATAAACCATTGGTGGCTAAATCAGCTGCAAGCAGTGATCAGGGAAGGCTCTAAAAGTCAACAGAGACTAGGGTGAAGACCTGGAAGATGGCTAGAGTGAAAGCACAATAGTTCAATGGAATGGGGCTCTAGCATCCCAGGAAGAAAAGGAAGTAGGTGAAATTGAAGTACAGTAGCATCTTAAAACCGCTTGTGCAAAGACTGTAGAACAGATATGTAGCATAGTCAGATATGGAAATACTGTGCTTAAAGAAAGGCTGATGGTGGAATGCAAGATCCAGGAAGTTATCCAAAAAGAAAAAGTGCAGGAAAAAGTGGAAGACAGGAAAGACTGACCAGGCTAAGAAGGAAAACTGTTTGGCTAATGAAGAAGCTAAGAGAGCAGTCAGAGATACTCTACCAGCTTCTTGAAAGTGAGTTAGAGGAGAAATGGCTGTAGTAGGTACTCATAGCATTATAGAGAGAATGGTGTATCCCAGATGACTGGAGAATAAACATTCTAGTGCAATTGTACAAGAAAACAGGGGACATTCACAGCTGTTGGCAATATAGAGGTATCAAACTCCTGTCACACTACATGACAGTGATGGAGACAGTGACTGATAAATGAATCAGCAAAGAAGTAGAACATTATATAGGAGTGGAGCAGGTCAAATTCATATCAGGATGCAGTGCAATTAACCCAATGTTTGCAGTGCAACAGATATTTGAGAAGAAGCTAGAGAAGAAAGAATCCAACTGAGTATTCCTAAACTTAGAGCAAGCATATGACAAGGTCCCATGGAAGTTGATTTGAGCAGCCCTTGAGCGGTTCAGTGTCCTGAAATGTTGGTTAAATTAGTGCAAATGTGCAAAGATACAAGTGCAAACAGTGTTCGGAGTCACATGCAGTTTCCAGGAAGAGTCAGTGTAAGTCAAGCCGGAACTCTGAGCCCATTGCTGGTCATACTGGTGAGGGACTATATTATTAAACAGGTCAGACAGAACAGATCAACAAAGCTTTTGTATATAGATGATGTGGCATTACAAGCAGCCAATGAGCAAGAACATCAGCAAAGCATAAGGGAATGGAATGCAAAACTGCAGGCACATGGGATGAAACTGAATACGGATAAGACAGTAATAATGGAAGAACATGGGGGAATCAGAAGGAAAGGAAAACTGAGATAGAAGGGGAAATAGTGGAAGAGGTTAACTGAAGTATCTGACAAGGTTGACTAAGGAGAAGGGAAGCATCAATGAAGAGGTCAAACCAAGAATCAGAGCGGTTGATATCAACTGGCACAGAGTGTGACAAAGAAATGACAAGGAAGAAGAAAAGTAAAGTGTATAAAACAGTGATGTGACCATTCCCACAGTATGGAACAGAAACCTTGGCAGTGAAGACAGTGCAAAGGAGGAAGCATGAAGTGATGGAGATATTGTCTCTGACATAGGTGGCAAGATGTAAACTGTGGGACAGATGAAGAAATGAGGAGATCAGTGCAAAAGCTCAAATAGCTCCTTTTGCAAAGAAGATCAAAGAGGACAGACTGCAATGGTTTAGGCATATGTGAAGCAAATCAGAAGACAGTCTGTTGAAGAAGATTTGGGACAACCTGGAAGAAGGCGAAAGGAAACAAGAGTACCCTGCAAACTGAGTGATTGTGTGAGAAAAGACCTGCAAGAGTCAGGTACAACTGTTAAAAGGGAGGAGTGTGGTATTGAGTTAAGGCACTTGAAGTGATACCCTGACGACATGTAGAAAATAGGAAAACTGGGTTGATGATGATGATGATAAATTTAGGAGAAAACATCTCTCTGACCTTGCACAGCAAGTAGAAGTGATTAGAGGTGCTAAACCAACATAAAGATTTGACATGCTTATGGAATAATTAATTGCATTACTGCACAATGACATGACAAGACCTAATCCACAGGAGAAACTTTCAGTTTTTAGCTATTTATAGTAAGGAATGCCCAACTGGATTCTTTCATCTTTAGCTTCTTCACAGCTATCTGTCTTACTGCAATTAGTATTGAAGAGGTAAATTATGCACTAAAGCTGAGCAGCCAAGTACTCCGGATTGTGCTGAATGCTCCGCATTTGTGGTCGATTAAGCTCTCTGCTCTGCTATTCTGCAATGAGCATCCGTTGCCCCGCTTTGTGACTTTTGACTGGCTTGTGCAGTTGTTGCCAATCGGCATCACAATATACAAGCCAGTTTCTTGCAAAGAATTTTTTGTTACAGCAAAAGGTGAGAGCCCATTTGTGATGTGTGTTGAGCACTTCAGGGCATAATTACAAGTGCTGCAAGTTTTGAAAACGTCGTCATTTGTACTTATACAAAAAAGGTAAGACAGAGGACAAGTCAGATAATTAGAGGTAGAACACTTATCAACAAAGCAGAGAAGAATGCATACATCTGCAAAAAGATTAAAGTACTAAAGAGTCTGAGAATAAGTAATCTGAAAAAAAAAAGAAGCCAGAGTGCAAAAAGAATGGAAAGAAAGTGAAAAGGGAAAAGTAACTCTAGAAATGGTAAAGTAACTTAAAAGGCAGAAGGAAGAAAGAGGAATTAAAACTCTGTAGCAGAAACAGGTAGTCATATAAATTGGTTAATTCTTAATTATGTGCAGGAGGCAATAAAAATAAGTATCAGAGCAGGATATGTAAGTAGTTTAGTGGAGGGGGGGCAGTTGATATCAAGATCAGATAGTAACTAGAAACAGACACTGACAGTCAGTTCATCTTTCAGAGTGATAAAGTTTATTGCTATAGAGAAAGGAAGTGTAACAGGAAAATTCTAAAGTAACAGAAGCTGGACTTGTTCTGGTAGAAATAGAAAATGAATTTATAAAGTGATTACAATAAAATGTGTTATTAATGATATAAGTGAATTACATGCTGTGGTGGTGCTGCAGTAGCATTGTAGCCTCATAGTAAGACGTTGTCCTGTTCGATTCTCAGCTAGAGCATCTTCTGTGTGGAGACATGTGTGAACGGGCGTACCTTCGTTGAAGGTTGTGCATTAGAGCTGGCAACTCGGTATGTAAAAATCTACTGACAATCATTAGCGGACCGGAGTTCCGCTGTGGCGACCCCTAACCGGGAAAAGCCAAAAGACACAACAACCAGCGATATAATAAACAGGAAGAATGTTTTGTCCCTTTCTGCTTTATAGATTACACTTTAATGCCTTTGTAAAACAGTAGACAATACAAAGTTAAAGCTCTATACATCTAAATATACTGTACTGCTGGGACCAGATGTGTATTAAATGTAATGCCCGCATGGTAATCAATTCACATTTTCCATTGATTGGCCATTGTGAGATGTCTTACTTGGTTGACATCAAGTGCCACTGAGAGTGTTTTTTTTTTTATTCCATCAGCTTCTGATATTAAAGCTGTATCAGCAAGTAGTACTGGATGACATTTCGGGATACAAGTCATTTCTGATAGTAGTAATTTTTTTACTCCTGTTAAGTGAGTGGTGCTTGTAGGACGTATGCATAGCTTCTTGATTTACAAAAATGAGGGCAAATCCTGAACAATTAAAGGTACTTTAATATACTTTTATTTAACTAAAGCTATAGTAAAGCTTTTAGATTTGCAAGTCAGACTCACTTGCACTGCCCAAGAAACATTGCTTGCTATATAATAGGTATGCTAAGTAATTAAAGTGGTAGGGTTAAGTACCAATTACTTCTGCTATATCATCATAGCCTGTTAAAATATTACAGTTTCTTTTTTAATTAATCCAAAAGTTTTGGGTTTCTAATACCACAATAGGAATGGATCCCATTCCCAAATAATGGTACAATTAGATTTCAAGAAATTAGTGTCATTTCAGTCTTTAATATAGCCAAGAGTGCTTTTCTCAGCACACACAAAGTGCCCAGAATTATATATATATGTATATATATATATATATATATATATATGTATATATATATATATATATATATACACACACACACACACACACACACACACACACACACACACACTATGCTGATAGCACATTTCAGTATGACTGTAAATTATTTTTTAGCCCTGTTACTCACATTACTACTGCAATTGTCTGGCTAGTTTTCTTCCAGGTTTGTTTTTATTTATGCAGCTGGCAGATAGCCCACTTCAATCATTCCCCATGGAAATAGTGTGTTTTGCGCAATGCAAAACGTGTTCCACATTTTGACTGTTTGTCACACATTGCTAGGTTCTGTGTTCCACATTGGCCTCCTAATAGGTCGAGACCTATGCACTAAGGAAATAGGTGATTCATTTTGAAATGCTGTCTACAGGAATGGAAGATCAAAATGGTGTGAAAGCAACAGAAATGGAAAAGAAGGAAAGACTGCTCCTAGTGGCAGAGTGGCAGAATGCTGCACAGAAGCTTAGGTGATGAGTCAATGACAGTGTAGTTAATCTGACCAAATTCAAGATGAGATTATCTCTCAAAAGGTATTCATCAAACAAATAACAAATCAAAAAATAATTTTAAAACTCATTTGCAGGAAACAATACCGCACACATATTTGCAGGGGGACAACTCCCCTGCATCCCCCCCCATGTGAGTGGAGGCCCCCCCCCACTTGAAACGTATATACAGTATATGACTCCAAAATGACATTCTGGTTTTAAAGCCTGCATTTGCACTTGTTTCCCACCTTTCCTGTAACTAGTCTAGTCCGCATACAGATTTTCTGTATCCAGAACTGTTTGTAAGCTTCTGAGCCACTCAAGCCTTTCTGTGTTGGAGGGAGGCCTGCTAACTTGTCAGTGGGAGTGGTAAGGACTAGGTAGCCTATCTACCACAAGATGAGTGGTTTCTGGCCCAGAAATTGCAGTTTATTGGCCGTTTGGACAGTCTTTCCATCTCTATCAACTTTCTGGTTTAAAAGTTTGTTTCCCACCTTTCTTGTATCTAGTCTAGTCCAGATACAGATTTGCTTTATCCTGGACTGTTTGTAAGCTTCTGAGTGGTGCCAAAGTCTGCTCTTCAAATTTTCCCTTAGATCTGCTGGTTCTCTCCTCTCCTGCACTTTTACTAGCTTATTAGCCCAGCACTTTGCCAGACTTCTTGTAGCAATTATTGTAGCACTCAAAAGTGCTACCAGTACTAAACATTCTAGAAGGAAACACCTCCAGTACTTATTATTAATGCCCACCCCTCCAGGCATGTCTAAAGGTCAATTCCCTGTGCTTTCTCATATTAACCTGATGAACTTGGGCATCCAGAGGCAATGTAGCATCTGCCTCATGTACACTGTCAACCTTCTCCTCTTACCTCCCAACACTCAGACTTGCAAGAGATGTACTTATATATCTAAATTGGAAGCCACGCACTCTCCAGTCAAGACCGGAATAGCTGGTTAAGAGGAGAAGGTCAACACTTGCACCACACCACATGGAACACATAGCCCTCCAGAACACACACCTGCACTGCTTGCACATAAAAACACAAACCACACACCCAGCTTCGCGGAAGCTCTCAATAAAAATCTACCTTAACAACAGAGACCTCCAAGGCAGAAATTCACTCACCCACCACCACACAACACTAATCATGAGACACATAACTCTCCTAAACAGTGTGCCACTCAACCAAAGCCTCTAAGGCAAAACAGCATGCCCAACACACTAGTCATAGGTGACTAGATAGTGAGGCACGCTGATGTCCCACTCACTAGGTTGAATAAGGAAAAAGTAACAGTCAGCTGCCTGTCAGTGCCAGGATCTGCCATATTAATGCACATGCTCAGGTCCCTTAACAACAGGTACAAATATGACTCTGTAATTGTACATGTCGGTGTGAATTACCTGAGACATACCGCCCTGGACTACATGAAAAAGACATGGAGGAGCTCTCGGATTATGAACCCAGGTGGGTATGACCCTAGCCCTGAGCAGCATCCTACCATCACCCAGAATGATACCACAGTACAAGCAGAAAATGATTGATTTCAACAATTGTTTCAAACAAAGTTTCTGGTGTCATTCTAAGGGGATCCAGTATCTGTCTGCCTGCGATGACATGATTGACAGACCTCGATGCTTTGGCAGAGATGGCCAGCATCTGTCACCCCTGGGCTTCCAGATACTGGCCAAGGCTCTTGACACTCCTATAATGCCTTTTTTAGGCTGTGTTCCAAAGGCCAAATTATCACCGTAACAGCTACAAACAAATGCAATCACAGGGTCATGCTGCTCAGTGCTAGAAGTCTAAATCTCAAAATGCACTCGCTTGAAGCACTCCTTAAAATGGAGAACATTGACATTTGTGCTGTAATAGATACCTGGTTCAAAGCAGCAGAATGCACACCTGCACTACAGGGCTATAACTCATTCCAACAAACAAACAGCTCCGGAAAGCACACGTTCAACCTCTTCACTTAAAATTGTTGTATTGTCACTTCTGTAGTAATAATAGCTCATCTACTTGGTAAAAACAATGAGCCGTTTATTAAATAAATAAATGTGAAGTGAAACCAACTGATAAAACAAATAAGACAAAGAAATCCTGTTAAGCGCTTTTCGTCTTCACAATGTGAAGACTTCTTCAGACTAACTGCTTTCTCCTACAATCCTTCTAATTATAACTTCCTATTACATCACATGGTTTGCTTAATTATTTTCAGTATTGTTAAAATCTGTAGCTGGTGGCTGTTCTCCTTCTATAACACTTATTAATGTTGTCCATGCTTGCTCAACTATAATGCGAAACAAGTTCGCATATTGGGCATAAGTGTAAAAGATTGAAACAGAAATAGTAGAATTTTTTATATATATACAGCTGTATACATGCATCAACATTCTAGTTGAGTCAAATCTAGTTACTTACTAGCTACACCATTTTGGCCTCAGTATAAGTCCGAAGTTGCTGTCAACACTTTAATTCATTTATTGATGTTTTTATATTTGCCTACCTTTGCTAAGTGTAAATATGTTCTATCACTTCTAACTTATAACTTAAAAGATCTTTGATATTTATTAAGTTGTTAAATAAACATTTCATAATTACTACTTTTATTACCTTACTCCACTCGTATATCTGTAAGGTAATAAACGTCCTCAAGTACTATGGACCTTAAAGTGGGTCCGCTTAGGTACCTAATTCAAGAATACATAAATAAATAAATTGTGTGGTGTCGTCAGTATCTGTACTACTCCCACACATTTCATATGATAATTCCTATCTAAATAAGCGGAACCCATTCTTACTCTATTTAATAGCTCATAGCATATACGATAGTGAATCCAAGTATTGAGCTTACTATTTAATACATTGATTTTGTTTACATACCTAAGGAAATATAATATACTTAAACATAAACGCTCCTATACTTTGTTGTGAACATGTTTGATTATTTATTTTTTATTTTATTTTACATTTGTTGACTGGGATAGTCTGACTGGATGCATGTCCATTTTCAGCGGAGGCCCGGGGAGAAAAGCTCCAAGGGTAAGCAGATACAGCATTACATAATACCAGAATTACATATTACAAACAGACTATTTACAGAGATTACATAAGTAAGCAAGTTAAAGAAGTTCCACAGGTTACAGTTAATCCTGAGCACAAGTCAGGATTAAATTAAATTACACAGTAAACTGGTTAACAGATTTTTACACATTCTAGAGAGAGTTAGCCAGGCTTGATACATTGACATAGCCAGTTAAATGACAAATGTTATACTATTAGATGTTTAATGCTATTGCTTTTTTTATTAGAAAGACTAGAGCTCATATGGCACCTTAACACAAATGCCTGTGTATATCCAGGCATAAACAAAATTTATTCTATTTTATGTATATTAAGAATAAAACATTTAAATAGATGTAATTGACAATTAAATAGCATTAAACATATAATAGTATAATCAAACATGTTCACAACAAAGTATAGGAGCGTTTATGTTTTAGTATATTATATTTCCTTAGGTATGTAAACAAAATTAATGTATTAAATAGTAAGCTCAATACTTGGATTCACTATCGTATATGCTATGAGCTATTAAACAGAGTAAGAATGGGTTCCACTTATTTAAATAGGAATTATCGTATGAAATGTGTGGGGGTAGTACAGATTATGATGACACCACACAATTTATTTATTTATGTATTCTTGAATTAGGTACCTAAGATCACCCACTTTAAGGTCCATAGTACTTGAGGATGTTTATTACCTTACCGATATATGAGCGGAGTAAGGTAATAAAAGTAATAATTATGAAATGTTTATTTAACAACTTAATAAATTACAAAGATCTTTTAAGTTATAAGCTAGAAGTGATCGAACATATTTACACTTAGCAAAGGTACTCAAATATAAAAACATCAGCAAATGAGTGAAAGTGTTGACAGCAACTTCGAACTTCTACTGAGGCCGAAATGGCATAGCTAGTAAGTAACTAGATTTGACTCAACTAGAACGTTGATGCATGTATACAGCTGTATATATATAAAAAATTGTACTATTTCTGTTTCTATCTTTTACACTCATACCCAATATGCGAACTTGTTTCGCATTATAGTTGAGCAAGCATGGACAACATTAATAAGTATTGTAGAAGGAGAACAGCTACCAGCTACAGATTTTAACAATATTGAAACTAATTAAGCAAACCATGTGATGTAATAGGAAGTTATAATTAGAAGGATTGTAGGAGAAAGCAGTTAGTCTGAAGAAGTCTTCATATTGTGAAGATGAAAAGCGCTTAATAGGATTTCTTTGTCTTATTTGTTTTATCAGTTGGTTTCATTTCACATTTATTTATTTAATAAATGGCTCATTGTTTTTACCAAGTGGATGAGCTATTATTACTACAGAAGCGACAATACAACAATTTTAAGTGAAGAGGTTGAACGTGTGCTTTCCATAGCTGTTTGTTTGTTTGTTGGACGGTTTGTTACTCTATAACTCATTCCACACATTTCTGCCCCAGAACTTGGACCAAAGCTCCAAAGGCAGTGTTTTTTCCATATTCCTAAAGGTTGCGCACACCTCCAGACTGGTAGCCCAACATAATGCATCATAGATACTTCAGGTGCAGCTAACATTGGGTAAGACAGCAATTCAGGCTGTAGCCTGCTATAGGTCCCCAACCACGTCCCAAGACTCACACTCCATGTTCCTAAGCACCCAGGAGAATATTAGGGTCCAACCTAACACTCTCATACTGGACGACTTCAACTACCCCTCCATTAACTGGGAAAACATCTTATGTACCAATACACGTGCCCAACATTTCCTGGAATTCATTAATTCCATTGCCCTGAACCAGCTTGTTTTTATCCCAACTAGAGGCAGCAACATCCTTGACCTGGTCATTACTAACATGGGCGACTGCTGCTCTACACCAACAGTCAAATCCTCCGTGGTTAGATCCGTCCACAAATTAATCACCTTGGAAATCCACATCCCTCCCCCCACCCTCCCCCCCCGAAAGGTAGCCACCATGAAAAACTTCACTAAAGCTAACTTTGGGCTCATAAAAACAGATGTGGCTAACTTCACAGCACCCATGCAAATGGAGAATAATTGCATGACCACTGAATCATGCACCAATGCACTGTAAAAACACATACACAAATGCATTGATCTCACCATACCCAATAGAACCAAGATGCTCCCCTCCAAAAAAAGGAAGCCAATCTGGTGGTCCCCTGCCATAAACAAACTCTACAACAGAAGAAGGAAACTGATGCGGAATAAGGTGAAGTCCCAAGACTGGAAAAACTCCCTTATCAGCCTCAACAAAAAGTTGAGATCCCTCTTCAAATCCTCTACAGATAGATATGACAACATAATTGCAGCAAATAATAAAGACAATAACAAGGCTTTCTATATTTATGTAAAGAATCTCAATGGCAATACCCAGATTTTCTCTGAGCTACTGCACAATGGTACCTCCTATGCTGAGCCAACAGATATTGCCAATATAATGGTCGACAGATTCAGGGCCAACTTTACCCCTCTCTCCCCTCCAAAGGACCAATCACAATACCAGTAGATTGCCAGGCACCCAGTACTACTGCTCCACAGGTTAAAACAGCACTGTCCAAGGCCAAGAATACAGCTTCTATGGGACCTAACAATATCCCTAGCTGTGTTCTACATGAACTACAGAGTGAACTGGCACCTCACCTGTGTGCCCTGTTCAATCACAGCCTCACCTCAGGCTTTGTCCCTACTGAATGGCGCACTGCAACAGTCATTCCTCTCCACAAAGGAGGAGTGACTACAGACCCTGGGAACTATCGCCTCATTAGCCTGATGAGTCTGATATGCAAAGCTATGGAATGCATCATCATGGACCTAATAAACAAGAATATAGGGAATCTCCAAACTCTGGATCCCACACAGTTTGGTTTTGTGAAGGTTAGATCATGCCTGCTCAACCTGGTTGACTTCTTTGAGTCAGTCAGCAGACCTGTGGATGAAGGCAAGGTGATTCATACAGCCTACCTTGATCTGGCCAAGGCCTTTGATACCAGTCCCCACTCAGGAATCATAGAAAAACTCACTAGGTGGGTTGCAAACTGACTCACAGATAGAACCCACAGTGTGAAAGTAGCTGACTCCAAGTCAGACTGCCAACCAGCCATGAGTGGAGTCCCACAGGGTTCGGTCCTGGATCCTCTTCTGTTGGTATCTACTTCTCTGAAGTCCAGGCTAACATGAAAGGACTCTGGCTGACAATGTTCGCAGATGATTGCAAGATGGGAGCTATTATTAACTCCCCAAGTGATGTTGACATCCTACAGAAAGACCTCACTGAGACCAACGACTGGTGTCAGAACCATGGCCTTAAGCTCAATGTCAAAAAATGTATTGTCATCCCCTTTGGGAAAAAAACTGGCTCCCATGAGTTACCACATCGATGGTAGGCAATGAACATAGAAGGCATTATAAGAGATCTGGAACACAGGTTGACAGCAACCACTCTTTTGACCATCACATTACCAATGTGGTCAGAAAGTCCTACTATGTGGCACATCTCATTACTAAGGGTCTTGCATCCATGAAGAAAGAGGTCATTGTCTCCCTCGACTCTTCCCTCATTAGGCCAATCATCAAGCACAATGCCCCATTTGGCATGTACCTCACTAGACACCTGCAACAACTGGAGAGGCCGCAAAAGTACCTCACAAAGAGGATCCTAGGCCTTAAACACTTGTCCTATATGGACAGACACAAAAACCTCCAACTATTCTCTGTCTCATATCGCCTACTTAGAGGCGATCTTTGCTTGGCTTACAAAGCCATGTCTGACCCAGCTCTGTTAGAAATGCTACATCTAAATAAATCCCAATCCCTCTGCACCACATGCTCCAGAGACCTCGACCTCATTACCACAAGCAACAGAACATGCTAGAGGGACAGATTCATAACCCAGAGACTGCCCATGGTATGGAATAGACTTCCCATACATATCAAACAGAGCACCTCACTGACCCCTTCAAGAGAAATCTTGATGAGTTGATGCGAAATAGAAAATTTACCCCAGGGATCACTCCAGTGGTTCTACTCAACAGACGCACTGGGAACTAAGGTCGGGTGGCACAATGCCAAGGTAATACTATGGGCTAGGTGTGTAAAGGACCCAGGGCTATTAGCCTAGTATACACCTATGAACCTATGAACAACAGTGTAGAAAGGGCAAAACTTAACATTCACTGAAGGTATTTTTCAGTGATAATTCCTTTGCACTGTAGTCAGAACAGCCTTTGAAATCCACTTAAATTCTCAATCAAGCATGGGCAAATTTAGGGGGTGAAAACAAAAGTTGATTTATGAGAAATAAGATGCAAGTGATGCTACAAAAAGTTACTTTTTTTTACCTTTAGATCTCAGCCCAGGCGTATACTTTCATACCTTTGTATTACTTATGAAGCACACAAACAGTGTAAATGAGCAATATGCTGGCAGGATAATTTGCATGCATAGATCCCTTCCATGAATTATTTGATTTGCATACAATGCTCCTAACCTCATTACCTGAAGCACATGGGGGTAGTGATAGTTAGTGAGGGACAACTATGAATCAGAATTATGTTGTGAAGTATGCAAGACTATATAGTTCAGAAATGTCTTTGAATGTGTGAAGAGTACAACACAAGCCTGTCACACACCCTTATACCTTTCACTGGTGAGTTTCAATGTAGCGTGAATTGCAGCTGCTTCATCCTTCACAGATAGCCATGTGAGGTAAGTAGTTTAAAAAGAAATAAACTCATGTTTGAAGACTGTCTTTTTAAAATGTATGTATGCATTTATGTATTTATTTATGTATGTATTCAGTCTGCTCCTCAGCTTAAAATATTGACAGGGTTGCCAGATCAAGGAATGGCACAGGTCACTGGATGGCTAGCTATAGCTCCGTGGATACATTTCTTCCAGTTTTCAGCCAGATTCCCTTGTATTGTAATTAATCACACTGGTTATACTGTTGCCACATTTCCAGTATGAATTATAATTGTGATGTTCCAAATACAGAAATTTTTGACAACAAATACATTTCTCTCTTTTTGAAGACATATTTCTTCTGCTCTGACAGATGTTATATCCAGCCCTGCTCCTGTCTTACACATATAAAAACAAAGCAATCTGTAGAACATAATCATGTTTATTCAGCAACTACAAAGACAGGGCACATTGAGTGGTTTACATTTACATGTACATGTTTTATAGGCAATAATAATAATACTAATAATAATAATAATAATACATAGTAAGCATGAACAGCTCTGTGACAGCAGTTGTACAGAACAGTTAAGGAATGGTGTGTGTGTGTGTGTGTGTGTGTGTGTGTGTATACATATATATATATATATATATATATATATATATATATATATATATATATATATATATATATAGTATATATACACACTAACAAAATAATAATACTAATAATACACAGTAAGCATGCGCAGCTCTGTGACAGCATTTGTACAGAACAAAAGAAACTCCTCCCACTCCACTTCTTCAGCCACTAATAACTCAGAAAGTAAAACCAAGTTTGAAACAACCATAGTTTTATTAAATGCAATTAAAATAGACAGTGCTTTCACCCAGTATGCTAAGACATCGTTAGATGTAAATTTAAACATTAATCTTTAATGGTGTAGGTGCAGTTCTCTGACTTTAGTGTTTAGGGTCATGGGTTTGACACTTGGGACTGCTGTTTTTCTGGGAGCCATTATTAACTCCTCAGTTGATGTAGACATCCTACAGAAAGGCCTCACTGAGGCCAATGACTGGTGTCAAAACCATGGCCTTAAGTTAATGTCAAAAAATGCATCATCATCCCCTTTGGGGAAAAACTCAGTTCCCACTAATTACCACATCGATGGGAGCTCAGTCAACACTGAAGGTGTTATAA
This sequence comes from Protopterus annectens, assembly GCF_019279795.1. Classification (NCBI taxonomy): domain Eukaryota; kingdom Metazoa; phylum Chordata; order Ceratodontiformes; family Protopteridae; genus Protopterus; species Protopterus annectens. Next base: position 1,423,169,402 of record NC_056732.1, read on the forward strand.
GAGATCTGGGGACACAGGTTGACAGCAGCCTCTCCTTCGACCACCACATTGCCACATTGCCACTGTGGTCAGAAAGTCCTTCTATGTGGCACATCTCATTACCAAGGGTTTTGCATCCAGGAAGAAAGATGTCATCATCTCTCTCTACTTTTCCCTCATTAGGCCAGTCATCGAGTATAATGCTCCATTTGAAATGTACCTCACTAGACACATGCAACAGCTGGAAAGGCCACAAAAGTACCTCACGAAGAGGATCCTAGGCCTTAAACACATGTCCTACAAGGACAGACTCAAAAAACTCCAGCTATTCTCTGTCTCATATCATCTACTAAGAGGCGATCTCTGCTTGACTTACAAAGCCATGCCTGACCCAGCTCTGTTAGAAATGCTTTATCTAAAGAAATCCCAATTCATCTGCACAATACACTCCAGAGACCTCAACCTCATTACCACAATCAACAGAACATGCTGGAGGGACAGGTTCATAACCCAGAGACTGACCATGCTCTGGAATAGACTTCCCATACATGTGAAGCAACAAACAAAAAGATGCCCAATGCTGAAAGTAAGAACACTTTTAATTCCAAAAAACAGATAAAAACAAATAAAAACCGGTAAGCGCTCTCACGATTGCTCGCTTCTCAGGACCTTAACAAACAGCATGAAAAAACAGGCCTTTAAATACAAAAAACTTCCAGTGAGAACTACTGCCTAGCCTACACAGCCATAGTGTCCAGGCCTATACAACCTCGTTCACATCCATAGAACTAATAGCACCCTAAACACCCACTCAAGATATCTGAACTTCCATATCAATACAAATAGGACCTGATGGTGTGATAGATATGTATCACAGAAAATGCCTCTTTTATCGAATATACTCAAACCAAATATAAAATATATTCCTGCCCTTACCTTTCTAAGTACAACTAGAATGCCTGAATAGGCAACATAAAGCACATCCCATACATGTGAAGTACTCCCTCCAATTCTCCTGAGGTTCTAGTACCCCAGGAAATCTCTTTTCAACCATTCAGTTGCATACTGGATGACTACTTTATGGCACCTCCTCTGGGTATAACAGCTGTACCTTTGTAACTGCTGCTGATGGACTCATGTCTTCACTGCATCAGCTATATCTCTTTCATCTAGAATGAGTGCTGATTCTCCTGTCAAGTGCCACTATCTCCCTGTGTCTCCTGTCATGTGCCACTATCTCTGTATGTCTCCTGTCACATGCCACTATCTCCCTTTGTCTCCTTTTTGCCTGAGATGCCATGTTTAATTCTTTGCCATGTTCATTAACCTCATTCAATCTGTTCTTTAAGCATCAGTCCTTCCTACAGTTAAACACAACCAGCTAACATCTGCATCTGTGGGCTCTTCTCTTTCACCCCCCCAATCTCAAGTCTGAATAAACTACAATGTTACCTGTAGTTCTTACATGCCCCATGTCTCCTTACACCCCCCCAGGATCTGCAGTCATTTGTCTCTTTGGTGTAAATGTCTACTGCCCTCTACAGTGGCCTATAGGCCATGCTCCAGGAATTCAACCTTTGCTACAGATTCTTTTGTTGCAGTATGTCTGCAGTAAAGTCCACATTATTAATACCCTGTGTTAGATTCCTATGTGGGCATTCAAAGCACTTTCGTTCTGATCTACCTTCCTCCACATGTTCACCAGCTCCTTAACTGTCTGTAGGAAGCACAGTAACAACAGATTTGTGCCTTAGACTTCTGTGTTAAGTGTGAAATCCACATGAAACTTGAGGTAAGAGTGTCATAGAGAAATAGCTTATGTTCCACCAGCAATACTGCCCACACCATTTACTGACAACAGCGTGACTTCTATGTAGGCCACTGGGCAACTGTACTTAAGAACCTCTTATTCTTTTTCTTTCTTCGACATGTTTAGGCCACATTCCCTTGTGTATTTGCTGGTAGGTCTACATATACCTCTCAACTACTCTGCATTTGCTGCAGTGTGCTCCAGTTTTAAGGTCCAAAAATGCTTCTGCTCTCCTACTCCAATTTGATCCTAGAAAGCTTCAAGTTTTCCTCTTTCATTGGCTCAGTAAAAGAGCTAAGTAAAGTGAAAGAGAGAGAGAGAATTTCTTAAGCTTGATTGAGTCAAAACACTCCAGCAGCATATATGGATATATAGTCAGTGCGACAGCAACTTTAAAAAGCAAATTAAGGAATCACACAGGATATAAACACGACGAGGACTTGCAGGACCTGTGGTGCCCAAAAAATGACTCAGAAATGTACTTCCATGACAAATAATTTAAAAACTTGCAGTGGACCACTAGTAATATAGCAAAGTCAACTGAGGTTAATCATACTAGATCTTTCATTTCCACCTTTACCATAGACAGCAAAGCCGTCAGTGCTTGTCTTATTAAAAACTGGGGTATTTTTAGTTCAGACCCTTTATTAATCAAAAAAGTGTGCCCAAACCTTGTTTTACTTATTGGAAGAATAAGTCTATAAAAGAATTCCTGGAGAATAATAATAAGGCAAAGTCTTTCAACAACAAATGGGTACCAGGGCGGTTTAAGTGTGGAAGTAACAGCCTGCATTTCATTGTTGGAACCTGTGTTCTGAGAGACTGCTTTTCAATCTATCTGGAAATATACAGAGCTGAGTATATTTTTTTGGTTTTGGAGTTTGTACTGTTAATTGTTGCTTATAGTTTTTCAGATCTCTGCTGAAACTGTTTTGTCCCACCCTCCCTATTTCTGGCTTATAGTTTAAATTTGGTGTCTTTTGCAGTTGCTCGCCCCACTGTAGATTTGATCTGGGTCACTCCCCCAGTCCCATCTCTTTAGCACATTCTACCTAATAAACTCCTTCTGCACTTGCGTTTCGTCCTTTTTAATTTAATTGCATTTTTTAAACTGTGTTTGGTCTAATATTGCTACATACTCAAGTGTGCTAGCTTGCACTGCATGTGAATTGTTTTTACTACTGTTTTTGCTACTTTTCTGTAAAAAAAAATATATTGTAAACCTGTTTCCTACCTTTACTGTAGCTAGTGTTCCAGATACAGATTTGCTGTATCCAGGACTGTATGTAAGCTTCTGAGCCCCCCAAGCCTTTCTGTGTTGGAGAGAAGCCTTCTAGCTTATCAGTGGGAGTGGTAAGCACTAGGTAACCTGTCTACCACATATGGAGTGGTTCTGGCCCAGAAATTGTAGTTATTGGCCATTTGGGCAATCTTTTCCATCTCTCTCAACTTTCTGATTTGAAAGCCTGCATTTGCACTTGTTTCTGTCCTGTAACTTGTCTAGTGCAGATACAGATTCTTAGTTTTAACACTTAAATTTACTTATTCATGCTCAGCACGTGTTCAGAACTTGTAAGCACTAAATAAGCTACTAATTACTATAGCACTCAACCTTCCTCATTACCCAGAGGAAAACAGTTTTTGTACTTACTTTTCTCACTTGCTTAGAGAAAAACAGCTCTTGTACTCACTTTCCTCACTAATCTAGAGGAAAATAGTTTTTTATTCAGGCGTGTCCAAGGGTCAGCTCCCAGTGTTCTCTCCTGTCTATCCGATGAATCTGGGCATCTTGAGGCAATGTAGAAATTGCCTCATGTACACAGACAACCCTTTCCTCCTACCACCCAACACTACAACCTGTGAGAGATGCATTTATCTAGCCAAACTGGAGGTAAAGCTATCTCTAACCAAGACTGAACTTGACAGTCAAGAGGAGATGGTAAACATTTGCACCACACCACACTTATCACATAGTCTCACTAAATTTACACCACCAACATCCACACACATTAACACAAATATATTTGCGGAGGGTCTCAATAATAATCTGCCTAAGCAACAGAGACCTCCAAAGCAAAAACGCAAGCGGCCTCCATCCTCCAACACAACCCAAATGACACAGAGCCCACAGACTCAGTGTGCCACTCAACCACAGCCAATAGGGCAAAATAACGTACCCAACACACTAGTCATAGGTGACTCTATAGTCAGGCACACTGATGTCCTACTCACCAGGCTAAACAAGAAGGTTACTGTCAGCTGCCTGTCGGGTGCCAGGATCTGCCACATAACCCACACACTCAGGATACTCCACAACAAGTATAAATATGACTATCATTGTCCATGTTGGTGTGAATGACCTGAGACGTACCTCCCTGGACTACATGAAAAGATACATGGAAGAGCTCTCCAATCTTGTAGCCCAGGCAGATATGACCCTAGCCCTGAGTAGCATTCTGCCATCACCCAGAATAATACCTCAGTACAAGGACAAAATGATTGACTTCAACAATTGGCTAAGCTTCTGGTGTCATTCTAAGGGGATCCAGTATCTGTCTGCTTGGGATGACATGGTCGACAGACCATGATGCTTTGCCACAGATGGCCTGCACCTGTCGCCCCTGGGATTCCAGATACTGGCTAAGGCTCTTGCTGCCCCTATAGTGTCTTTTTTAGGCAAGGTTCAAATGAGAAATTCACCACTGTAACAGGAACAGGCAAGCAAAAACTGAGGGTAATGCTACTCAATGCTAGAAGTCTAACTCTCAAAATGCACTCACTCGAGGCACTCCTTAAAATGGTGAACATCGATATCTGTGCAGTGACTGAGACCTGGTTCACGGTTCCAGAGAGCACACCTGCACTACCCAGGCTATAACTCATACCACACTTTTCGGCCATGTAACCTGGACTGAAACACCAAAGGTGGAGGTGTGTCCATATTCATTAAGGATATCCACACCTCCAGGCTAGTTGCTCAGCATAATGCATCCGAGGTTATCCAAGTGCAACTACCTCTGGGAAAAACTGCAATCCAAATTGAAGCTTGCTTCAGATCCCCCACCATGCCCCAGAATTCCCACTCCTTTTTTCTTGATGTACTGGAAAATATTAGGGTTCAACCAAACACCCTAATAATGGGTGACTTCAACTACCCCACCATTAATTGGGAAAACTACTCATGTACTGACTACTTAGCTCAACGCTTTCTGGAATTCATAAACTCCAATGCCCTGGATCAACTTATCCACACCCCCTCAAGGGGCAACAATAGCCTAGACCTAGTCATTACCAACATGAGTGACCAGTGTTCCACACTCAAAATCAACTCCTCGTTGGTCCGATCCGACCATAAGCTAATCACCCTTGATATCCACATCCTGCCCCCACCACCCCCCATTAAGGAAACCATGGTAAAAAATTTCTACAAAGCCAACTTCATGCTTCTTAAGACAGAAGTAGTGAACTTCAAGACACTCATGCAGATGGACAATACAATTACAACTGCTGAATCCTACACAAATGCACTCTATAAGCACTTACACGAGTTCATGGATCATGCTATCCCAAACAGAACCAAGATACTATCCTCCAAAAAAAGGAAGCCAATCTGGTGGTTCCCTGCCATAAACAAACTGTACAACAGAAGGAAGAAACTGCTGCAAAAGAGAGTAAAATCCTATGAGTGGAGGAGCTCCCTGGTCAGCCTCAGTAGGAAACTGAGATCCCTTATATGATCCTCCAAAGCTAGCTATGAAAACAAAATCACTACTAATTCTAAGGACAACCACAAAGCATTCTATAACTATGTCAAGAATCTTAATGGCAACATCCAGATCTGCTCTGAGTTACTCCACAATGGCATGAAAATTACAGAACCAAATGATATTGCCAACATCATGGCAGATAGGTAAATGCTAACTTTACCCCTCCACACCCCCTAAAGGGCCCATATCTATACAGGAAGAATGCAGAGTCCCTGTAATCACAACTACGCAGGTAAAAGCTGCACTCTTTAAAGCCAAAAACACAGCATCCATGGGACCGGACAACATCCCAGACTGTGTTTTACACGAACTTCAGACTGGATCCCCACTTAAGCACCATGTTCAATAATAGCCTCACATCAGGCTTTGTGCCCACTAAATGGTGCACAGCAACAGTTATCCCTCTCCACAAAGGGGGAATCACCACCGATTCCGGGAACTATCGCCCTATTAGCCTGATGACCCTGGTCTGCAAGGCCATGGAATGTATCATCATGAAACTCATAAACAAAGACATTGATAATCTCCAAACTCTGGATCCCACCCAGTTCGGGTTTGTGAAAGGGAAATCATGCCTCCTGATCCTGATTGACTTCTTTGAGGCAGTCACCAAAGCTGTAGATAAGGATAAGGTGGTTCACACAGCCTATCTTGACCTCACCAAGGTTTGCGACACCATCCCCCATTCTGGAATTATAGCTAAACTCACTAAACTAGGTATAAATCCCTACGTCACAAGATGGGTTGCCAACTGACTCACTGACAGAACCCACACTGTAAAAGTTGCAGACTCCATATCTGACCTCAAACCAGTGACAAGTGGAGTACCACAGGGTTTAGTTTTGGGATCTTTCCTGTTTGGTACTACGTCTCTGAAGTACAGGCTAACACAGAAGGCTTCTGGCTAACGAATTTCACAGTTGACTGCAAACTAAGAGCCATAGTCAAGTCCCCAAATGATGTGGACATCCTACAGAAGGGCCTCACTGAGACAAATGCCTGGTGTCAGAGCCATGGCCTCAAGTTCAATGCCAAAATGTGCAGTGTCATCCCCTTTGGTAAAAACTCTGTACCCATGAACTTCCACATAGGCAGCAATCTACTTAACACTGAATGTGTGATAAGAGACCTTAGGACCCAGGTGGACAGTAGTCTCTCCTTTGATAGTCACATCGCCACAGTAGTCAGGAAGTCCTTCTACATGGCACACCTCATCATAAAAGGGTTCTCATCCAGGAAAAAAGAGCTCATTGTTCCCCTCTACTTGACAATCATTAGACCCATTATAGAGTACAATGCCCCTTTTGGAATGTACCTCACAAGACATCTGCAGCAGCTGGAAAGGCCACAGAAGTACCTCACAAAGAGGATTACTGGCCTCAAACATATGCCCTACACTGACCGTCTCAAAAAACTCCAGGTTTACTCTGTAGCATATCACCTACTTCGAGGTGATCTCTACCTAACATATAAAGCTATGTCAAACCCAGAGCTGTTGGACATGCTACACCTAAAGAAATCCCAATCCCTCTGAGCTACACCCTCTAGGGACCTAAACCTTGTCACCACAATAAACAGGACATGATGGAGGAATAGATTCCTGTCCCATAGACTTCCCATACTCTGGAACAGGGTACCCATCTATGTCGAGCAAAGTTCTTCATTAGCACTCTTCAAGAAAAATCTTGATGAGTGTATGGGAAATAGAAAATACACCCCAGGGATCACTTCTGTGTCTCTGCTCGACAGTGGCACAGGAAAATAACTTTCTTGGGTGGCGTAAGCCAGGGAACCTTGTTGGCTAGGCTTATGTAGGCCCTTGGGCTGATAGCCTAGCACCTACCTATGAACCTATGAAGGTTCCCTTACATCTTAAGATCAGGTTGTTTTTAAATTTTGGGCAAAAAACATTTAGTCAATGGGGATTTTTCCAGTGTGTCTAAAAGTGTAGTATACGTGGGTATTTGTTGTGTATGTCCAGCATTCTATGTCGTTAAGACTTCCAGGAAATTAAAAACCTGCATTTATGAACATATGCTAGACATTCAAAAAGGTATAATGACCAGTGCATTTTATATACATGTCCAGGATTTTCAGGGTCATACATTTTTGTTTTTGGCATTGGGACAGATTATTAGCGACAACAGAGGTTCTGTGATTCATGAACATTTAAATAAAAGTGAGCTTACATAGCAGTAATTATTTAATGCAACAGTGTTTCCAGGTCTTTATGAGTCAGTGTCCATTAATCCAGTCTTAAAGTTAAAGTTTTATAATGTTTTAATAATGTTTGTTTTCTTTTATTGTTTTTACTATCGGATTAATGAGATTACTAAAAGGATTTTATTGGAGGTTTTTAACCATGTGGCAGATTAAATAGCATTTAAAATATGGTAATTAATTGATTTGTCCTGATGAAGTTCCTTAGTTATAAGCTGGAACAAAAGCACTTAACCTATCTGTAATAAATTATTTGTTTTTGGAAGTACATTTCCGAGTCGTTTTTTGGGCACCACAGGTCCTGCAAGTCAACTTTAAAAAGCAGTCTGGTTAATTATTATAATGTTTCTTACATGATGATGCTGTTGATATGTAGTTTGTTTCAGAAAAGTTACGCAAACAAGCTGTAATAATGAAAACCTGTTTTCATTCACATGAAATATACAATGGTTTTCAAATGCATGCAATGTGGCGCAATGATTTATATTGTTTTCAAAGTTCTAAGCAAAGTGAGTAATAAGAAAAGATTGCAAAGTGTCTCATTTTCTTTTGCTGTGTTTGCATTTTGAATCAGGCAGGGCAATAGCTAGGTTACACTTTAGTCATGATTTCTGGACATCAGGATTTCAGATTTGTGTTTGTTCAATTAAGGGCAGTTTGAGTTGGCCTTTCTCTTTTCAAAAAATGTGGAGCAAAATGTTACTGCACTGTCTTTACAGTATATTCCACAGCACACATTGGACTGCAGGAAAACATTGAGTTTTGCATTCATAACTTATTCTTTCCTTTGCAGAAAAATAACTTAATGTGCAAATAGAAGAAAGGAAAATGGTAACCATTTGAAATGTTGGGACCAGACAGAGCGAGTGCCAAAATATGGAGCTTGAATGGCCAAAAGATCAGGCTTACCTACACAAAGTCCAAGATACCATATCTCAGAATATTCCCTTTTCTCTAGGATATGGTGATCTCAGAGTGGGTATATGTAGGTTTGAGGGAAGCACATATGGGGTGCTGAGGGGGGGGCTTGACCCCCACAAAAAAGTTTTAAAGAGAAAAGCCATCTTTGAGATTTGCTTTTCTTTGTGTTTAGAGTCTTTTTTCAGCATTTCAATGGAGACTAAAGGAAAACCTGTAACTGTATAATGTGTGTGTTTGTATGTGGTCTCTATATTATGTCAGCGAAACAGCATTAGAGCGAATGCAGTTTCGCCGACACATATAGAACAAAATCTTCTATATCTATCTCTGTCTAACTCCAGTTCAACAATTTTTTCCCCATGGAAAAAATCGGCGAACCAACAAAACACATCATACCACTTAAAACATTACAAAGTGGGGGGGGGGGGCTGTGCCACTCACACACCACTAACCTTATATACCAACTCCAAGATCGCACTACAGTGGGGTAAAGGGCAATGTCATGGCTCAGGCCAAGAGATTTCTTTTCCTGGGAAAGAAATTGCTGACCTGAACTTTTGCTCTTTTCCGATTTTGGTCTATATGTGTCGGCGAAATGGCATTTGCTGCAATGCCATTTCACTGACATAATATAGACTGTGTGTGTGTGTGTGTGTGTGTGTGTGTGTGTGTGTGTGTGTGTGTGTGTGTGTGTGTGTGAGTGTACACATCTATATCTAATTATCTATCTGCATGTAGACACACACACACACACACACACACACACACACACACACATATATAAATATATATATATATATATGTGTTTATATATACATGGAGCCCTAACAGATCACCAAAATTTCACAACTCTGAAGACCATATGGCCGAGACCCATATGTCTGAAGTTTTGAAATCCTGAAACAAAAACAAAAACAAGAAAATAAAATAACTTACCTGTGCATTTTTGCAGGGTGGCAAGCCCCCTGCAACCCCCATGGTTCCTGCTGCTTAAATATACCAACCCCGAGATGAAACTACAGTGAGGAAAACAGCAAATCCTGGATTCCATGCTATATGGCAATCCAATAGACAGTTTTCAGTGTTTCAAAACTTCGGACATATGGTCTTGGCCATATGATCTTCGGAGTTTTGAAACTTCGGCGATCTGATAGGGAATCCTATATACATGTATTTACACATGCACACACATATTCATAATTTTTAAAGCACTTTTACTGGTAGGAGTGATGAGGGTGGATGGGCTAATGAGTTTCCTGTATTACACTGTACACATGTAGTGCAGCTAAGTAGTTGTGCATCTCATACCACCACAGTGGTCCTATGGTCCTAAGCATATAGGCATGCCCTTCGGAGGGAAAATTTTCTCATGAACCCCCCCCCATCATGATTGTATGCATAAACAATTTCTACATGGTATGATTTTGAAAGCTGAGAGTTTTAGAGGTATGGGGCTTCCTAAGTACTTTCAAGCGAGTGACCCCCTTTGTTTGGGGTGGTAAAGAGAGCTAACACCTTTGATAATCAAACACCTTCTGCTAGTATGTTACCCACTGACCCTAACTACTCTATCAATATTGCCCTTTTGGTCTGACCCTTTTGCAATTCATTACAAAAGTATAAGATAGGAAGCATTAATATAGATATATCAGTTTCTTCGTCTTCACTGAAGCCTTTTGGCAGAAAAGAACTATAACAGATTTTATATATGTAGGAAGCCTCAATCTCTTTCAGGGAGGAACACTGCGTTGCAAAGGATGAGTACATGTTCCTCTTCACCTCATTCGAATTGACTATTGACTTGTCTGCTGTCATAATTATTGCTATTTTGCATATGCAGCTTAAGTCATTTATACTTGATAACTCCAGGAAAATGATAATAGTTTCTTCAGCTTCCTATGTGATATCAGATGAATGGCAAATGCCCCTGTGATGAAAGAGAAAAGTTGTTGGAAACAGTAACTAAGGTGGAATAGTTTCTTTGCATACTCATCCTGCTCTCTAAAGCACATAGTTTCAGTGTAGTCAGGAGTGATTTATACCACACTGCCTGCAATTGTCATTTTCTCTAGGTTTTCCATGGTCTTTTGCAAAACCAGTTGTCTTGTAGTACTGCTTAATAGGTTCAAACTAAAATGCTAAGCAAGCAACATAATTGTATATCCTCGCTCAACACAGCCCACGCTGTTGCAAATAAAGGCTTGCCAATTTCTTTGGTATAAACTGTTACTGGTTATTTCTCTCCTTTTTCTCAGGAAAAGGAGAAAGTCTGAGGTCACTTCTGTGGCAGCAGGTCCTCAGTGTTACTTTCCAATTTTTAAATTTCTCTGCATATACTCATAATGAATGAATTTCAACTTTCTGACTTTTTGGCTGCCAAGTGTTGTTTGCACAGAGATCCTCTTCTTTGAAATGAATAGCTTTATTTGTTGCTGTATTCTGAGAAAAAAATCATTCAAAGAGACTCCAAAATATCTTAGTGAAAGAAATTTGCTATAAGCCCAACATGAATTGTATATGCATTCTGTTTTAATTGGTATGGATATCATTTCTATAAGGTGGGGGTGAATATTTATGAAATGTGGAGTAGCTGATGACAGGGTATGGTGACTGACTGCTGTGAGGAAGAGGGAATGAAAATGTTCTTTTTTCACAGAGAGAGATATAACATACTAGTGAAAGCCAAGGACACAGATTTAAGAGTTTAAGAGTCTGTAAACTGTGAAGCATCTCTTAATGGAAGGTGACAGGAAAGCTTAATATTGGCCACTTGCCTGTAATGTGAAAGTGCTCAGGCTATACCTTGTTAATGGACAATAGAGGATGTAATCTGGGGGGGGGGGGGTGTAGTACAGTTAATATGTGATTAAGCTACCTGCATTTCAGGTCCAGTGTCTAGACTTCAGCTGTGATCTGCAGTCCCTACCTTTGTAAAGTTTGTCTTAACTCCTCATGCCTCTGTGTTTTCTCTGGACACTCTATTTTTCTCTCACATCATAAAAGCATCCAGGTTGACTTGCTACTCTATTGGATTCCATAAATATTATTTACATTTGCCCTTGTTAGCCAGGTCATGGCTGAAAAAGATCCATGATGACCAGTTCACTTATCTGATTAATAAATCAATAAACTAAAAAAAAAATCCTACTTCTTCTAAGGTGCAACAAAAGGCAGACCTGATAAAATTAAGCTTGGAGAGCAGATTGCATACTTCATTGCTGGCGTCTGAAGGTGTAGATAACCTTGCCATGCAAAGAAAAATCAGTTTGGAGTTCTGCTTTGAAATGCATTTTATAATTTGTTTGAGAAAATGAGTTAACGTACAGTGATAAAATATCCTAGATCTGTCAAGGAGGTAAAATCTATCATCAGCAGTAATGAAACATTTTCCAGATGGATGCAATGGTTCTTGATTTTGTAAGACTAGCTTAAGTTTATTTAAGTGCAATTTCTAGGCATTTATTGTTCTGGAAAGGTATGGTGTTTAACAATGGCAAAGAGTATTTCATGACTGAAATTGGTATGCTCCGAGTGTTTCACGACTGAAATTAGTACGCTCCTACTCTGTGTACCTCTGGCATCAGGTGTGAGTTAATAGGAAATGCTGTGGCATGAATTTTGATGTCTAATATTGTCATAGCCTTTGTCTGGAGAAATAAAAAAGATACATGAGGTTCAAACCATAGACTGATTTAAGCAATGTAGGTGATGGACATATTATAAGCTTTTAGCTTTGTAAATATGTATTACGTATGTCTCCAAGTATTTTTATTTATTCTAGCCACTAAACTATTTCTCCTATGTATCTCACAATGTATGCATTCTTCCATTATTCCTTTAATAACAACTTGCTGGCTCTATTCTAACAACTTTTATTGCCTGTATAAAAATTGTGCTTCTCTTTACTACTATAATTGTATAACTATGTGCTTACTGTACTCTTGCTACTTATAATTGGAGCTTTTCTCCTCAGGCCTCTGCTGAAAAAGGGACCTGAGTCCATCAGACTTTCCCGGTAAACAAATGTTAAATAAATAAATAATTAAATTATAGTTTCTTTTTTCCCTGTTTTTCTTTAAAATCTTAGATTTTTGGTTTGGGTTTTAGTTTACTATTTATAAAATATTTGCTTATTTCACACAGCATTGAGAATTACACATACTCACAAAGTAATATATCTTTTTATTTATAAAAAACATATGATAAAATGAAGAATTCATAGATTCATAGAACTGCCATGTTTTAGATTTCATATTCTTCTAGGAATAAAGCAACTCTGCACATCTGTCTGTCAGGTTCCCCTTGTAATGTGATTATACTGTCACACATCTTACGATGTCAGGTGCTTTGTTCCAAGTTATTTGAACTTGTTCCACCTCTGTGTTAAATTCTTATAGACAATGAATGTGAAAGTTGTCTTCCTACTGTGACAAGCAGGAATTGAGACACCCTCAGATGAATAAGAACATCATCTCCTCATTGTGATAGGTGGTGGAAAGCCTGAATTCATTTTTTCTTGTCTCTAACTAATGTAAACAACTACATTTTATTTTGCAGTATGTCCAAATCCCCAGATAGATATTTAACAAGCCTTTTTCATATTGATACAACTCTATTTGTATCTGTTATAAAGCAGGAACAAAAACAAATTAAAATATACTCCCACACTGGTTGAATCACAATCTGTTCTTTGAAAAGAGATGTGGAAGAAGTGGTTGCACTGACAGATTTCATTTTCCTGCCCTCAAAGGTCATTGCAGATGGTGACTGTATCTATAAAATTAAAAGTCATTTGCTTTTCAGAGGGAAACATGGAAAATCACGAAGAGATGTCGACCTTCATAAACAAACACACACACATACACCAGCATGGAAGCAGCTTCAAACGCATCAATCCTTCACCCAGTTGCACTTTTAAACAATACACAGGCACACATAAACCATCAATGATCAAGCCCCTAACTATCCCTCCTACTGTGACCACCCAGGCAGACATGCACATACACGCACACACACACACACACACACACACACACACACACACACACACACACACACACACACACACACAGTCATCCTAGACCACTTGTAGCGCTGCAAACATGCACCCACACTGCCACACAAATACACTCTCTCACATTCCATTATCACTGCGTCACCAGTTTATGTTATTTAACCTCACCTGTAACATGGTGTCCTCCATTTACTACAATGGAAGTATGTAGCATTTTTGCTATGTTAATTAACATGATTAGCCATGCTAATTTACAAAGCTGTGCAACTTGGTATAGAAACTCCCTTTCAGCTAGTATTTCTGAGGATGAGCACATGACTAATTAGCATTAGCCACTCCTCCAGAGTGTGTGACTAGCATTTAGCACTGCCATGGAGATGGCCCTATAATGATTCTACCAACCATGTAAAATCACTGTCTTCAAATCAGAGAAGGTGACTATGAGTGGATGGCCAATTATTTTAGGACTTACTAGTAATGGTAGCCTTTTCTCAATCCCAAGACCAGTATTTTAGAACTTACCTAAAGTTTTGGCATGTCAGAGTTAGCTATATTAGTCACATTATTATAGTTAAATATATATATTTTACTGCATTTATTGTCTTTGGTTAGCAGATAGCTATGTTGCCTTCCATTTAATTTTTGTATTCTTTTTTTCTGTTTCTTCCTCTGTGATTGAGTCTGCAGTCTTGAAACCAGTTATTTTGTTTCCTCAGTATCTGTTTCATTTAATGATGTTTTTTGAAGTAATTTCTGGGCAGTGGCAGACACTTTTCTCAATGACGAGCATAACACCACATAGACAAGATTTAGTCTGACTTGCACTTACACTTTTTAGTGTTGTAACTGTTGTGTATGCCAACAAGGTTATGTAAATATCTATGAAAAAGTGGAGAACACTGAATGTGATCTTTTTATTTATTTGCAAGTCGTAGTATGATTATCTTTTGCTTAAAACTCTGCTTTCTCGTTTATGTATTTCTTACTATTTTAAGTGTTTTGGTCTTAAACAGAAAACATCTATTAATCTGCCATTCATGACAAGAAAAAAAATGGAATTTGTGATATGCTGCTGGGGGGTCATTGTACATTTCCCATTTAGAAATCTGGTATAAAGTATCACACGCTAAGTTTTGAACAATATGGATTAGAAAAGTGTAGTAGACTTTCTCCCTGACAATATATACATTCCTTGGTTACTATAACCTAAAAAAGTCAGAACTCTACTTGGTGGAAAGGACTAAGAAATATCCCCCCTTAAATCATACTGGCCTTGCCAGTTAAGCTTCAACATCAAGTGTTAGTGAAAGTCTCAGTGGTGAGTCTTTGCTTTCCAAGTTGCATTCAATAGCAGAGTGTCATGACATACTTATTAAAGGATGTTCACACAAGCCAGAATCAGTATGACACATTTACATTTCCTGCGTCTGCAGGATACCCAATTAGAGAATAAATTAAAGATGCAAATGTGTAAATGTCATTATTCAGAGGCATCTTTGTATCAGTACAAATACCTATCTCTGCCTTAACAGCATCCTAAAATGATTCATTTTTAGCACTCCCACATCATATGATGCAAATCAGCTTCTCTTTACTGTCAGTGAACAAAAGAAGTCAAGTATAAGCACATGTCTTAATTTGTCCACTTCAACAATTAAAAGAAGATACCTCTAAGACAAAACAGCATAAGTGACCTAAAAGCTCTCTGAAAATGTCATACAGGGAGGGAGACACAGAAGGCAAAAAGAAATAAATTGCATAATGTGGTGTGCTTATGAAAGCCTGCATGCCATAACATACTCTGAAAATAAAAATCAAAACCTTATTTTTATTTTTTATCAACTATCACAGCAGGTCTCTTACATACCTTGGTGTGAACTATCATTGTACTGCCCAGTATCCCATTCCAGCCAACAATGACCTCATTAGTACACATCTTTTACTATCATCTTACTGCCAAGTATCCCATTCCAGCCATCAATGACCTCATTAGTATACATCATTTATTATCACTGTACTGACCAGTATTCCATTCCAACCAACAATGACCTCATTAGTACACATCTTTTACTATCATTGAACTGTCTAGTATTCCATTCCAACCAACAATGACCTCATTAGTACACATATTTTACTATCATTGAACTGTCTAGTATTCCATTCCAAGCAATGGTGACCTCATTAGTACACATCTTTTACTATCATTGAACTGACTAGTATTCCATTCCAAGCAACGGTGACCTCATTAGTACACATCTTTTACTGTCATCTTACTGCCCAGTATTCCATTCCAACCAACAAAGACCTCATTAGTACACATCTTTTACTATCATTGAACTGTCTAGTATTCCATTCCAACCAACAATTACCTCATTAGTACACATCTTTTACTATCATTGAACTGTCTAGTATTCCATTCCAACCAACAATTACTTCATTAGTACACATCTTTTACTGTCATCTTACTGCCCAGTATTCCATTCAAACCAGCAATGACCTTATTAACACATATCTTTTGAATCTTTGTGCTGTGGCACAGTGCCAGAAACATTGCATCCAGTCATGCCTTAGCAACCTACAATAACATATTGCCTCTCATGTAAGACACCCATTTGCCCAATAGTATCACTGTCCAAATTGATAGAAGAGGCAGCATGGATTTCTGTCAGCTAACAGGTGCATTTTATCTGTCACCCAAAACAGAAGTGGTTACTGACAGGAATCCTATATAGAGTCTCACAGATGAGCTGCCAAAGTACATTGAATTTATTACTGGTCAATATCTGAGTTGTTTGGCTTCTGCTACATACCTACAATCAACTGCATTACTAGCTAAGTTAAGTACAAACTTGCAGTGTTAAAGATTTGCTTCATTTTATTTTTCTGTCTATGTAATTGTTTCCATGAATATTGTGGTCTGTGTCTCTCTGTTATCTATTTTTCTATTTAATTGTTTCATAGAAAACTGTGATCTCTCTCTCTCTCTCTCTCGCTCTCTCTCTCTCTCTCTCTCTGCAGTTATTTTCCTGCCCTCCCTCCCTGTTTTTGTTCTGGTATTAATCTTGGTGGCTTTGGAATTGCCCGCCCCTCCTGTAAATTTGTGTTTGAACACTCCTCCTGGGTCTATCTCATTTGCTCACTCAACTGAGTACATTGAGATCATATTTTAACTTCAGACACTCCTACCAGTCCCATCTGTTCAGCTCTATCCCAGCTCTATTCCAGTCTAGTGTCACTAGCTCATTCTACTTAATACAGAGAGAACATTTGTGAAGGGCAAACCACTTAGGTCCTTAATTTTGAATTATCTTCTATTTCTCCTTTCTCCCTTTCCACTTTACAAAAAAAAAGTCTAAGCTTGTTTCCTGCCTTTCCTGTAACTAGTATAGTCCAGAAACAGATTTGCTGTAACCAGGACTGTTTGTAAGCTTCTGAGCCCCCAAAGTCTTTCTGTGTTGGAGGGAAGCCTTCTAGCTTATCAGTGGGAGTGGTAAGCAGTAAGTAGCCTATCTACCACAAGAGTGGTTTCTG
This sequence comes from Protopterus annectens, assembly GCF_019279795.1. NCBI lineage: Eukaryota > Metazoa > Chordata > Ceratodontiformes > Protopteridae > Protopterus > Protopterus annectens. The sequence goes on from NC_056732.1 coordinate 1,423,186,644, forward strand.
GCCCAGAAATTGTAGTTTATTGGCCGTTTGGGCAGTTTTTCCATCTCGTTCAACTTTCTGGTTTAAAAGCCCGCATTTGCGCTTGTTTTCCACCTTTTCTGTAACTAATCTAGCCCAAATACAGATTTGCTGTATCCAGGATTGTTTGTAAGCTTCTGAGCCATCCAATCCTTTTTGAGTTGGAGGGAAGCATTCTAGTTTATCAGTGGGAGTGGTAAGCACTAGGTAGTCTATCTACCACAAGATCCAGGTACAGATCCTTAGTTTTAGCACTTAAATTTGCTTATTCGTGCTCAGCACTTTTTCAGAACTTGTTAGCACTAAATAAGCTACAAAATTACTACAACACTCAACCTTCCTCTTTACCTAGAGGAAAACAGTTTTTGTACTTACTTTCCTCACTTGCTTAGAGAAAAACAGCTCTTATACTCACTTTCCTCACTTCTCTGTCTGATGAATCTGGACATCTTGGGGCAATATAGCAATTGCCTCATTTACACAGACAACCCTCTCCTCCTACCACCCAACACCACAAGCTGTGAGAGATGCACTTATCTATCCAAACTGGAGGTAAAGCTTTCTCCAACAAAGAATGGACTTGACAGTCAAGAGGAGAAGGTAAACATTTGCACCGCACCACACTCATCACATAGTCTCACTAAACCTACATCAAAAATCCACACATAGAAACACAAAAACATTTGCGGAGGTTCTCAATAACATTCTGCTCAAGCAACAGAGACCTCCAAAGCAGAAACGCAAGCAACCTCCACCCCCCCAACACAACCCAAATGACACATAGCCCACAGACTCAGTGTGCCAATAAACTACAGCCCAGAAGGCAAAACAATGTACCCAACACACTAGTCATAGGTGACTCTATAGTCAGGCACACTGATGTCCCATTCACCAGGCTAAACAAGGAGAAGGTTACTGTCAGCTGCCTGTCAGGTGCCACGGTCCACCTCATAACCCACGCACTCAGATCACTCCACAACAAGTGCAAATATGACTCTGTCATTGTCCATGTTGGTGTGAATGACCTAATATGTACCTCTCTGGACTTCATGAAAAAAGACATGGAAGAGCTCTCCGATCTTGTAGCCCAGGCAGGTATGACCCTAGCCCTGAGTAGCATCCTGCCATCACCCAGAATGATACCGCAGTACAAGGACAAAATTATTGACTTCAACAATTGGCTAAGCTTCTGGTGTCATGCTAAGAGGAACCAGTATCTGTTTGCCTGGGATGACATGGTCGACAGACCATGATGCTTTGCCAGAAATGGCCTGCACCTGTCACCCCTGCTGTTCCGGATACTGGCTAAGGGTCTTACCATCCCTATAGTGCCTTTTTTAGGCAAGGTTTAAATGACAAATTCACCACCGTAACAGGAACAGGCAAGCAAAAACTGAAGATAATGCTACTCAATGCTAGAAGTCTAAATCTCAAAATGCAGACACGCCTTAAAATGGAGAACATCGATATCTGTGCAGTGACTGAGACCTGGTTTAAGGCTCTAGACAGCACCCCTTCATTACCAGGCTATAACTCATACCATACTTTTCGGCCATCTAACCTGGACCAGAACACCAAAGGCAGAGGTGTGTCCATATTCATTAAGGATATCCACACCTCCAGGCTAGTTGCGCAACATAATGCATCCGAGATTATCCAAGTGCAACTAACTCTGGGAAAAACTGCAATCCAAATTGTAGCTTGCTACAGATCCCCCACCATGCCCCAGGATTCCCACTCCTTTTTTCTTGATATACTGGAAAATATTAGGGTTCAACCAAACACCCTAATAATGGGTGGTTTCAACTACCCCACCAATAACTGGTAAAACTACTTATGTACCAACTCCTTTGCTCAACACTTTCTGGAATTCATAAATTCCAATGCCATGGATCAGCTTATCCACACCCGCACCAGGGACAACAATATCCTAGACCTAGTCATTACCAACATGAGTGACCAGTGTTCCACACCTGAAGTCAACTCCTCAGTCAGATCTGACCATAAGCTAGTCACCCTAGATATCCGCATCCTGATCCCACCCACCATTAAGGAAACCACAGTAAAATATTTCTCCAAAGCCAAATTCATGCTTCTTAAGACAGAAGTGGTGAACTTTATGACACCCATGCAGACGGACAATACATTTAGGACTGCTGAATCCTACACAAATGCACTCTATAAGCACTTACATGAGTCCATGGATCATGCTATCCAAAAGAAAACCAAGATGCTATCCTCCAAAAAAAAGGAAGCCAATCTGGTGGTCCCCATGCCATAAACAAACTCTACAACAGAAGAAAGAAACTGTTGCAAAAGTGAGTAAAATCCCATGAGTGGAGGAGCTCCCTGGTCAGCCTCAGTAAGAAGCTGAGATCCCTTATAAGATCTTCCAAAGCTAGCTACAAAAACAAAATCACCACTGATTCTAAGGGCAACCACAAAGCATTCTATAGCTATGTCAAGAATATCAATGGCAACACCCAGATCTGCTCTGAGTTACAGCACAATGGCACAAAAATTACAGACCCAACTGATATTGCCAACATCCTGGCAGATAGGTTCAGTGCTAACTTTCCCCCCCTCTCACCCACTAAAGGGTCTATATCTGTACAGGAAGAATGCAGAGTCCATGTAATCAAATCTATGCAGGTAAAAGCTGTACTCTCTAAAACCAAAAACTCTGCATCCATGGGACCAGACAGCATCCCAGGCTGCATTTTACATGAACTTCAGAATGACTTGGTTCCCTACCTAAGCACCATGTTCATTCATAGTCTCACATCAGGCTTTGTTCCCTCTGAATGGCACACAGCAACAGTTATCCCACTCCACAAAGGGGGAGCCACCACTGATCCTGGGAACTATCGCCATATTAGCCTGACGAGCCTGCTCTGGAAGGCCATGGGACATATCATCATGAACCTCATAAACAAAGGCATTGGTAACCTCCAAACTCTGGACCCCACCCGGTTCGAGTTTGTGAAAGGCAGATCGTGCCTTCTGAACCTGATTGACTTCTTTGAGGCAGTCACTAAAGTGGTAGATGAGGGTAAGGTGGTTCACACAGCCTATCTTGACCTCGCCAAGGCTTTCAACTCCATCCCCCATTCTGGAATTATAGCTAAACTCACTAAACTAGGTATAAATCCCTACATCACAAGATGGCTTACCAACTGGCTCACTGACAGAACCCACACTGTAAAAGTTGCAGACTCCAAATCTGACTTCAAACCAGTGACAAGTGGAGTACCACAGGGTTCAGTCCTGGGACCTCTCCTGTTTGGTATCTGTTTCTCTGAAGTACAGGCTAACACAGAAGGTCTCTGGCAAATGAAGTTCACAGATGACTGCAAACTAGGAGCCATAGTCAAGTCCCCAAAAGATGTGGACATCCTACAGAAGGGCCTCACTGAGACAGATGCCTGGTGTCAGAGGCATGGTCTCAAGCTCAATGCCAAAAAGTGCATTGTCATCCCCTTTGCTAAAAACTCTGTACCCATGAACTACCACATAAACGGCAGTCTACTTAATGCCGAATGTGTGATAACAGATATTGGGATCCAGGTGGACAGTAGTCTCTCCTTTGATAATTACATCGCCACAGTAGTCAAGAAATCCTTCTATGTGGCACACCTCATCACAAAGGGGTTCTCATCCAGGAAAAAAGTCAATGTTCCCCTCTACTCGGCATTCATTAGACCCATTATAGAGTACACCGCCCCTTTTGGAATGTACCTCACAAGACATCTGCAGCAGCTGGAAAGGCCACATAATTACCTCACAAAGAGGATTACTGGCCTCAAACAGATGCCCTACACTGACCGTCTCAAAAAACTCCAGATTTACTCTGTAGCATATCACCTACTCCGAGGAGATCTCTGCCTAAATTATAAATCTATGTTAAACCCAGAGCTGCTGGACATGCTACACCTAATGAAATCCCAATCCCTCTGAACTACACACTCTACAGACCTAAAACTTGTCTCTACAATAAACAGGAGATGCTGGAGGGATAGATTCCTGTCCCAGAGACTTCCTATACTTTGGAACAAGCTACCCATCTATGTCAAGCAAAGCTCCTGAATAGCACTCTTCAAGAAAAATCTTGATGAATGGATAGGAAATAGGAAATACAACCCGAGGATCACTTCTGTAACTCTGCTTGACAGGGGCACAGGAAATTAACTTTCTTGCGTGGCATAAGCCAGGGAACCTTGATGGCTAGGCTTACTTAAGCCCTTGGGCCGATAGCCTAGTACCTACCTATGAACCTATGAACATGTCTCTGTCCTCTCTGCCAATACACAGATGGAAATCAAACTATTATACCATTATGTTCACAAGTAAGGAATACTAACCACAATATGGCATGGGAGTAAGTTACACAAGCACACACACACACACACACACACACACACACACACACACACACACACACACACACACACACACATTGCCTGCGCAAGACCTGTAAAACACAACTATGCAAACATTCCTACAAGCCTAGACCCAGCAATGAGCACCATTATTATGCAATTCTTCTGCTGTTCTCATATATCCATCTTTTAAAATGTTGTAATACCTTATGAAAAGCATTTGACTTACATCACCTAAGTCTTCACTCTAAGTCAACCACTAACATCGTTTGCTCCTTTTCACAGCTCTCATTTATTCTATTCTAATTGTTCACATTTTTTGAAATGTGTACATTTTGGAAATTAATAAATTGGATCTCCTAAGTATAAAATCATTACTCTACCACTGTACTGTCATATTGTCATTAACTGTTATTGTATCCTTGTCTATTATGGATAACTGCTCAGTTTCTGACTCCAAGTCGAGAATGAAATTAATCAGAATTGATTAGTATTCTACCCTGATAAATTCAAATAAATCAATAAGTGAATAAAGTAAGACTATCAAAACTAAAATATACAAGAACAAATGCAGGTCAATGCTAATTCTATAGCATTCTACTTCTTAAATAGCACAGGTATCAGGAATTTTAGCTTGCATTCTTCTTGTCCAGTGACTGACAGTGCTGGAGTCATGCGACTAAATTGGCTTTGTTGTTGTTTATGCCAAGCATTAGGCATTTTCTTTCCTCAACAGATCATCACATATGGTTTAATACTTGTTATTGAATAATTATGATGAGGTAAGATAACAGAGAAGCAAGATCATCTAAAAATGTCATAACACACCTGTGCATATTCAAAGTGAAAGTCTTAACATGCCTTTGTCCTCGGGGCATTGAATCACATGTTGAAGAAAGATAGAAAGGAAACCACACATTACTGCACCTCAGATGGTAAGAACTGTATAAAATGAGTATAACCTCTACCAGTGAGACAATCACTTGTCAACTATTAGAATCAGAATCAAGCATATTTCAATAAAAAATGCATATGGAAAATAACACCAGACAAATTTACTATCATTTTTTGGCAAGGTGTGAACAACACTTAAATGAAAGGAATACAGCAAAGGATGAGTGAAAGTCATAGCCTGGAGAAGCAGGAGTAATAATGTAGTGACAGTCATGTGAGAATACTTATTCATATTGACATAAACTGATTAGCATTTTAAATTTCTTATTCCTGTGTCACACTGCAGTTTGCATGTCAGTAAGATCAAATATAGTTTCATTTCACTTTCAAGGCAGACAAGAAAGACATATTAAAATGTGGATGTGTGTTAAACCTTTCAGATAAATGATTTATGTCACTGATAATTTTTTAATGAAGATGAAGCATTTATTCGTAGCCTACAGAGAAATGATTCATCTTCATGTAAAAGTTATCACTGACTAAAGCAGGTAATATTTTACAATAATTGATATTAATACTGAATCCATCCACTATTTAAATCAGTTTTAAATTAGTTTCCTCACTGGCAAGATAAGTTTTAGGTAGTTGGAACTCACTTTGGAAAATACTTACACAGACAGATAAGCAAACATGCTCGCACACCACACACACACACACACACACACACACACACACACACACACACACACACACACACACACACACACACATATTCCTCTTTATGGCTATACTGTATCAAAATCAGATTATGAAATAAAGTTAATAAAGAAAATGTGAATTTTTTTTTTTCAAACATTTATTGCTTGGAGTGGAAGTCTAGAATATCTAAAAAAAAAGCTTCTTTCCCCAATACTTAATCATTCCTGGATGATAAACAGGAACCTATATGAAGTCTTTTGAAAAATGAGCTAAATAAATGTACTGTCTCCACTGATACAAATTAAAAATATAAGTGGTACAGTTTCTACAGTTGTATAATGCAAAGCTTGAGAAAATGCTAGACAAAATGATATGCTATAAGCTTTGATGAAGAATTTCTGAATAACTTAAGATGTTCTGTTTGATCTCCTTGTAAAGTTTATGCAAGTAAATGGTCGTGTACTGGAATGAAAAGTCATGGGTCAGAAATCCTAACAGGTTTGTATAAAATGAGATCAAGAAATGTCTAAGTCAGTCTGACCCCAAAGGCTTGTGTTCTGGCAAATGAAGACTAGAAAAACAGAAAATTTTAATTTGGTATCACATGTTCAAGTCACATGATATTTTAATACAAGTTAATCATCACTTACACAAAATGTATATCATACATAAATGTGCATGGGGGGGGGGCTACTTTGTACAGGTGCTGCTGTTATCCTTTGCAAGTCAATATCTTGACTAATTTTTCCAGCTGCAACTTCCATGTGGGGGGTTATCTTACAGAAAATGTGCAGCACAGTATTATTAAATGTTTTTGTGTAGTATCTTACTGTCACCTTGAATGATATACCAACATAAACAAAAACAACTGACTTCATCAGCTGGCACAGTTCCTATATCATTCTTGAAGAATCCATTATTTGCATGTTAGCATGAAGGGAGATGGCCGTAATGTTTCTTCTCAGTGCTTTCACATATTGATAAAGACATTTCTACCTCCACACTGCTTTTTTGGCAGAGGGAGTCTTCCCCACTTACCAGCTTATGAAATCCCAGTCAAGTCCATCTAAATGTGCTACTGCCCAAATCTAGAAGTTTAAACAAGAAAATGCCTGCTTGAGGACTTTCCTGACCCTTTGAAAGCATGCAGATTTGTATAATTACAGGAATGTGGTTCCATTGCAGTGACAATACTCTTTCTCTATGGTTTAATGCCTATCAGTCATTAAGACGCCTGGAGAGGATGGTTGAATTTCTGGTGGGGGTTGTGTATCTATAAACATTTGCAGTCTTATCAGTTCATGGGAATCCAGGGTGCATGTGTGTGCGTGCGCACACACACACACACACACACACACACACACACACACACACACACACACACACACACACACACACATTACCCTTCCGCTTGGCGTACACGCACACACGCACACACACACACACACACACACACACACATACACACACACACACAAACACACACACATGAGCACAAGCACACACACACACATGCACACGTGCACACACACACACACACACACACACACACACACACACACACACACACACACACACACACACACACACACACACACATTACCCTTCTGCTTGGGATACAGAAAAAAATTCCTCTGCAATCAGCTACTTTTAAGGATGACTGCATGTTCAGCCTTTCTGGAAAAAAATGTAATGTTATCAAACTGTCTTCATTCCTATGTTAGAGTGCAGCTTAACAAAGAGACACAAGGGTACCTGAGACAGACTGGAGAAAGTATGGCGCAAAAGAAGGTAAGTGGAATTAGATCAATAAGGAAATCTTATTTTTATATGAGTGTCTCAAGGTCATTACAGAGTAGAAATGTCCAGCCTGTTCCTAATTGCAGTACGTCATGGAGGGAGAGGTACAACAAATAATTGTCCTATCCAAAATATTGAATTATTTTTTTTTTACAAAAAGCTGTCTTATAAAAATTTCTGATTAGTTACGGCTGCCTTTTTTTCCCACTGCTTTTTATCCCTGGGGAGAGAATTACAATCCTATTAACAAAACGCTGTCTTATAAAAATTTCTAATTAGTTATGGCTGTCTTTTTTTTCCACTGCTTTTTATCCCTGGGGAAGTTGGAGGTGGCAGCACCTACTAACCACAATGTGTGTGGCTTTGCCTGTTAGCACCCCTCTGTTACCTAATTGTAATTTCTTCTAGAGTTGCTCCAGATTTGCTCCAACAGTGGGGAAAGGGAACAGGCCTTTTGTTAAAGTGATTCATATACACACATAGAAATATACTTCTATACATACATATATATATATATATATATATACACACACACACACACACACACACACACACATATTATCTACCTATATATCTAGCTGCCTACATATCTGTCTATCTAGCTATATGAATTTAGATAGTGTGTGTGTGTGTGTGTGTGTGTGTGTGTGTGTGTGTGTGTGTGTGTGTGTGTGTGTGTGTGTGTGTGTGTGTGTGTGTGTACATCATAATAGTCAAACACACATCAAATAATCCCATTATAGTAAGTACCAATAAAACACACACATTGTATACACATTTGGCATACTCATATTTAACAATTTCCCAGATTTTCCACAATAGGTTGATGTGCAGACTTTCAAATCTAAACTTGAGATTCAAAAAGACTAAGAATCACCCCTCCAACCAGTGAACTTTATGCAATAAATCATTGTTTGCTGAGAGCAATCCTGCTTACGTCTTCCTCATCAGGGACTTTATCCTCTGCCCCTTTTATTTACTTGTACCAACTCCTATGTCAGTCTGCCAAAAAGAAGAAAGAAACACACTGTAAGAGTGAATAAAGCAGCTGCCTAAACTGTGATTTTACAGTCAAATCAACCAATTGAAAATACAGATGAAGAAATGTAATATGAAGGCAACATGATTAGGCTGTTAAATTTATACCATTTGAAAGTCATCTACCAGTAAGGCAACTCAGTTTACCCACTGCTAAGCACTAAACAACATATGTCATAATAGAAGGGCTCCTCTTCTTTGTCAGTGTAAGCAGGGTTAGTTTTGTTTGAACCTTTCCATAACGCATTCTCTATTAAAGGTCATCACCTTCCTCTTAATTCTTTGTTTGTCTCTCTTCATAAAGAATAATTACTGATACTGTTCTTCCATCACCATCTTTCTGTACAGATTTTATCATATATTCTCATCCATCTGATCCCCCTTTTCCTCCATCACTATCATGTAGCTATCCCTCTAGCATGCTAGCTAGCTATAAGTCTAATTTTATGTAACAATTTAACATACAGATATAATGCTACAAACATGATTTCATTCATTTCCAGTTGGAAACTGTATGACTTTTACTTCTTCTAATGTAATGTCATTACTACTATATACTAGTAGTGGGTAACACAAGACACACTCTTACCACAGCAAACTCTGCGTACATCTGCTCCCCCTTAACACATACTACCCATACCCTTCGCCTCTAATCCCATTTCCCTAATTTTCTAATCTCCCAGTATGCCCCATAAGCTTGCACACTGTCCCTCATAGAAGCACATGAACAAATGAATAGTACAGGGACTATAAACACAGGAACTATAAGACACCCAGCCATATACACATTTAAGTAAATGCACTTAAACATTTTTGCCACTGTTTACAAGCACTTAATAGTGCTGCTCACCTCTTAAATCAGAAAGGGCCATATCTGATAACTCTGGTTTAAATCTCTGTCTGACCATTCAGTCATCAAGTCTAGCTTTAATGGTAAACAAAGTAATGCCCTGCTTCACCTGGAAAGGTGGCTTATCCCATAGGCTGGGAATAAATTTAGTTAAGAACCTGTCCTTCCAGTGAGTCTTATTTATTCGATGGTGCACTTTTAAGACTGTTTGTAGAGACACTGTTTTTGTGAAGAAATGGGAGATCAAGTAGGAATAGGTCTTTTATAGCTAAAAAGTGAATCACAGGTCACCAACAATCAGCCAACAGGCTACTAAGATTAAGGAGAATTGTGATAATATATTGAGATATTTGAAAGATGGAAGGCCTTTAATTTTCATGATTAAAAAATCATTGTGACCTTTCTAGTTGAGCAGTATAAATGGATTTGTACATATCAAAGTGGGACATTGTATCCAATGATGAACCATATAGAAGGATTTCCTAACTATGGTAGCACCATGATAATTGAATGAGGGAGAGACTTCTCCTTTTCCTCTGCTTGTTTCAGTACCTGTTTCACCCATCCTCCCATGGCCACTGCCATTACATTCTTTGCCCACTTCCATCATAACTCCCAAAGGTCTTGATAACACAAACCAGGAACCCTCAAATGTTTGAAGTGGGCATCTTGTAGACTACTTTTGTAGATACATCATACCTTAGACTGTCTCACCTCTTCGAGCTGTCTTCCCTTCCTCACACCTTCAATCCCTGATATCTTCATTCACTCTATTTCCAAGTTTTAAAGTGGTTAGGTTCCACCAATGTGATAGTTCCTTCTGCATATTACTGATCTAGGTTTTTAACTGACATTCTTTAGTTGTATAAAAAATCATTTGGAACTGACAGCAATATTTTAATATGTGTAATTAATTATTACCATAAGATGATAATAGTTCTAAAAATATTGCAGAATACTATCCCCCCCCAGTTGGGCAGTTGCAAATCCTACCCACAAAATAATTTATACATGCATCTATTGCCATGTCTTTGCCTATGCAATTGTCTCACAGACAGTAGGAAATGTATACTCACAATAAACGTTTCTGATCACAGCTCTTGTAAAAAAAATACTCTCCAGTAACATTTTCCTCTATTAAAAACTGTTCCATAAATGCTTGAAAACAGTTTTCATTCTAGTTGCTTTGTCAATACCTGTCCTTTTAGCAATTCTCCTGTACTGCTTGCTTTTGTCATTGAACACTAAATACAATATCCTGGGCAACACCTCGCAAAGACTTTGCTCAATAATTCTAATGTAGGGGAGAACAAAGTCCAGAAGTCTTGCTGAGTTTCTACATGTTACTTTAAATCACTTTAAAAGCTAACAGAAAAATAGGTTTTGAGTCAACATTCAATTTCTGAACAATAGGTCTGAAATTATAATGTCTGACATTATTGATTAACTACAGTGATTTACCAGAAAATCAATGAAAAATAAAAATTACAAGGGATAGGGCAAAAATGGGTTCCTATGAGTACAACGAAAACGCATTATGTCGAATGCGTTTTTGTCAACACATGTAAAGCAAACAGGCAAAACAGCGAAGCGGCTGTTCAGTGAAATTTTTCCCTAGGAAAGAAGTCGCTTGACCGCTTTGTTGTTTTGCTGTGTTCTGAAGTGTAGTGTGGTCCCTTGTCCGGTATAGCTCCCGAGGGTGACTGTGCAACAGTTACTGACCTTAGGGTTAGGGTGCAGGTTAAGGTAAGTGCATATGTATGAAAGTGTTTACTGTTTTATATTTTATGTTAAATGTATGGTGGAGTTACGTGTGTATGTGTTTTCAGTTGTTTACTTTTGTTTTGGGGGGGTAGAGTTAGGGTTTAGGTAAGTGTGTATGTGGAGCTGTTTTTGTAAATGTGGGAGAGTTACTGACCTTAGGGTTAGGGTGCGGATTAAGGTAAGTGGATATGGTTCAAAATGTTTACTGTTTTTTTTGTTCGTTAAATGTATGTTTGGGTTATGTGCATATGTGTGTTTAGTTGTTTACTGGTTTTTGGGGTGGTATAATTAGGATTGGGTATGTGTGTATGTGTCTGGAAGTGTGTAATGTGTTTTTTTTTTTTGTGGGGGTTGGAACAGCGATTTCTTTCCCTAGGAAAGAAATCGCTGTTCTTTGGATTCGACATTTTCAGCGAAAGCTGAAAATGTGTCGATGTAACATCGTTCGCTGTTTTAAGCGTTCGATGTTGAAATATAGACTCGGCAAAAACATGCAAAATCAAGGCAGTTGAGAGGTAAGTCTGGGGTTATGTATATATGTGCAGGTTCTGCTATTTTGGGCAACAGAGAGTTTGGAAGAAATTTATTTAATCGACTGCATTTGGTTGACTATACAGATAGTGAACAGGCATGCAAAACTGGCAATCACCAGGTAGGAGAATGACCCCTTTTCCCAGTGATTGTGCAGTCTCAGAGTTAGTATATATAAATATGTTTATTTTGAAGTAATATTGGTATGCACTGAGAAAAAAAACCTTGATGCAGGTGTACTAGGTAGTCGGGGTTTCAGTTTTCGATGTGGATTGGTTTACCTTCAGAATGTTGACATTCGTATTAGTCGATCAACTGAAGGTAAAGCCATATATATATTTATAATTATATATCTATCTAGCTATATACAAATATATATATATATATATATATATATATATATATATATATATATATATATATATATATATATATATATATATATATATATATATATATATATATGTGCAAACCCTTTCTGCATTGTATTTAAAATCATTTCAAATTTTTATATATCTGGATGTTGTCAGCTACTAAATTCAAAGCAGCGTAACTTCATAAAAGGAAATCAAACCAAATAAATTTTTTCTAGCACATTCTCAGAGAGAATACAAGCATATTATCATTATATCCTTCAAGTTATATACTTTATGTTGCAACTAGTACAATTTATGATGTTAAAAGTTATCTTTATACATGTGCTGTGATATACATATTTATTTAACCATTTTACCTTGCCAAAGCATTATTCCATCTGTCTAATTTATGCATAATTTTTGCAAATGTGGAGTCTGTGTCCTAATATGACCTCTCACTGAACACACATATACCTTGAACTATGAACTAAGATCTGTTTTCATAACTGAAATTTGATCAATCTTCCAAGTAATAACCTTTTTGGCAAAAGAAAAAATATACCAATTAGTTTCTTTGTACAAAGTATATCAACATTACCTTCCAAAAATGTTTCTGGTTAGTTTTATATTTCTACATAAAATCCCACTGATCATTTCAGTTAAAGAAATGTAGATCCCATTTAATTTAGGACAAAACTTTAAAAAATGCTTCCATGCGCCCTTAATACACAAACCTTGCCTTCATCATATTGGGACCGTGTTTAAGAATATTTCTATTAATTCCTGTGATGTATAAAATATTGTTTTGCAAATGTTACCATATAAATATATAAAATCTCCTAGAATTTGTTATACACTGTGACAACTGATACCTCCTGTGCCATTTTTAATCAGTTCTTACTTAGGTTCATAGGTTGGTACTAGGCTATCGGCCCTAGGGCCTATACAAGCCTAGCCATAACAATTCCCTGGCTATTTCTTCCCACACTATTTACTTCCATGGACCCCTGCCTAGCAAGGTGACTGATGTGATCCCTGGGGTGAATTTCCTTTCTCCCATCCAGTCATCAAAGTTCCTCTTGAAGAGGGCCAAAGAGGCGCTCTGCTTGACATGTATGGGCAGTCTATTCCAGAGTCTGGGGAGTCTCTGGGTCAAGAACCTATCCCTCCAGCATGTTTTGTTTATTGTGATGACAATGTTTAGATCCCTGGAGCATGTGGCTCTGAGGGATTGGGATTTCTTTAAGTGTAGCATTTCCAACAGTTCTGGGTTTGACATGGCCTTGTATGTTAAGCAGAGATCACCTCTGAGTAGACAATATGCGACAGAATATAGCTGGTGATTTTTAAGGTGGTCAGCATAGGGCATTTGCTTTAGGCCTGTGATTCTTTTAGTGAGGTATTTCTGTGGCCTATCCAGTTGTTGCAGATGTCTTGAGCGGTACATATCAAACAGGGCATTGTATTCTATAATGGGTCTAATGAGGGATGAGTACAGTGGGACAATGACCTCCTTTTTTCTGGATGAAAATCCCTTAGTGATGAGGTGTGCCACATAGAATGATTTCCTGACTGTTGTGGTGATGTGGTTATCGAAGGTGAGACCACGGTCCACCTGTGTCCCTAAGTCTCTTATCACACTTTCGGTGTTTAGTGTACCACCACCTATGTGGTAATTCACGGGGTAGATGTTTTTTCCCAAAGGGGATAACTACACATTTCTTGGCATTCTGCTTGAGCCCATGGCTCTGGCACCAAGCATCTGTTTCTGTAAGGCCCTTTTGTAGAGTATCCACATCATTTGGGGATTCAATAATGGTTCTCAGTTTGCAGTCATCTGCGAACTTTGTTAGCCAGAGTCGCTTAGTGTTGGCCTGTACTTCAGAGAAGTAAATGCCAAACAAGAGTGGTCCCAAGACTGAACCCATTAGGTACTCTACTTGTCACTTGTCCGGAGCTGGATTTGGAGTCGGCTACTTTTACAGTGTGGGTTCTGTCAATAAGCCAGTTGGCAACCCATCCAACTGCATCCAAAATAACATCCTACTCAAAAACACTGAAACAAAATCTTTTAAATCTTTATCGGACAACTCACCAAACCTTTGGTCACAGAATTATTTCCCTAGCTCCCTGTAATAATCATAGCAAGATGATGAGTATGGCATTTAAGCATTGTGTAAGCCCTAGTTGTCTTCCAGTTATTACTACCTTCCATAGTCTAAACTTAGCACAATATGTTAGCCATAGTTATTCTGCCATTTAGCCCACATTGTCCAGTTATCAGTAAGCAACAGCTACTGGCCATACAATACCTCTTTTTACCCAGCGTCCTATCCATTTAGTCACAACTCACCTGGTCTTCCATTATGAATATATCCACAGATAAAATCAGATTGAACCTCTGGGGTAACTCTAGCTCATAATCACATTTCTGATGGTTATCATGACCTGTTATATAACATAAGGAGGCATGTTCTTAGTCTTAAAATAAGATCATAACATTGCCTGATCAAATACTTCAGTATTAAAACATATTACAGGTGTCAGATTCTTCCATTTAGACTCATGAATACATTGCCAGTAGATATAATAGAATAAATTACATTTCATTATAATAGCCGTAGGCATCAGAACATTCAAATATTCCTCATCTTGAGATATAATTAATTTACTGCACAAAAGAATCTTTCTACCCTCCCAAATGAAATATCTCATCATATTCTTTACCTCCATCAGAAAGCTGGATGTTGCTGAAAAAAATGTAAAAAAAAACATAAAATAGTGGTGAAAAAATATTCAAGGCCTCAAGTTCCCACTCTGGGCCAGTAATCAAGGAGCCTGAATCCTCAAAACTGACACTGGAGAGGGACGCTCACTTGGAATACAAATGGATACAGTCAGTATTTTCAGATGCAGATCTCTCTCATCAAGAACAATTTCCCATAAGAGCAGAAAGTGAACACGCTCAGCCTGGGTGCTGGGTTTCTCTCTCTTTCTCTGCCCAGCTCCCCAGTAAGGCTCTCCACTGGCACAGCTGTAGGACTGAGTTAAGTCCTCAGTCAATTGTCCAAGCCAAGTCTTTCAGCACCCTCTCTGTGAAACCAGTGCTTCATGTCCCTGCCCCAAGCAGCTGGCACCACACACTTTGAGTTTTGATTTTCACACACACACACACACACACACACACACACACACACACACACACACACACACACACACACACACACACACACACACACACACACACACACACACACACACACACACACCTGGTAAAGGCTGGCACAGATTACCCACTCTACCAATTTTTCCCAGACTATAAGGTAGCTTCACTGCCACCAGTCAGTTACTATAAGACTCTTAAAAGGGTATCCAGTTATATTGTGTACAATTAATACTAATCCACATGGTAGTTTGACCAATAGCAAGGCTCTTAGGAGTGGCCAGAGCTGTCACCAAACATATATAAGTACTCTCAGAGACTAATATATTCTCTGTAAGACCAACCACAATGAAACATTTAAATATATTTAATAATACATAATAAAAGAACATGAAACTATATAATATCTATGTACAGTAAACACCTGAGTTTCAACCACAGGAAATATTAAAATAATGATGAATAGATTCACACAGATATGGAAGAACAATACTTAACTAATCTCACTATATTTTCCTGACTAATCTAAAGAGTTACTATCCCCTGGTTCACTTAGGAGAGCAAGGCAAGATGAAGTAGGTGAGGGATCTTTCTATGTAAGGTTCCAGGAAACAGACTGCCCAGTCTGACTAAGAGATTTCTCAATATAATATATAAATATTATTTCTGGGATAGCTTACAGAATAAGATCACATCTGGTCATCTGACTCTATTTCCCATACTATCAACAACACAAGAAGCTCCCAGGATTTTAGCACCAATGTGTTAACATACACAAAGATAGAGCTTTGCTTAGATATGATGCAGCTCCATGAAGTCATAAAACAATGTCTATAGCTCCCTGCTTGAGACAACAAAGAAGGCTTCCTAATACCTGGTTTCCCAGACAATTTGTCTCTGGCTGCAACCAGAACTGTAATACAATCTTTATGGCCTAATTCTTTTATTTTATTTAACATTTGATTACAGGCAAAGTCTGACTTGGAATGAGCCAATTTTCATTGAGGGCCCAGGGATAAATGCTCTAGATGCATGTCATTGTAATGTGGGAGGAAACGGGAGTACCCGAAGTAAACCCACACAAACGCAGGGAGAACATGCAAACTGTGCACAGAAGGCACCCCATCTGAAAATCGAACTGGAGAACCTCTTGCTCTGAGGTGACAGTGCAAACTGCTGCACCACTGTGCCATCCAATTTCAACTATTTTTCAAAATTAGCTGGGACTGAGATTAACCTCTTCTGTTCCAGTGCCCTCCATTAAAACATACACATTTAATTTAGTTGCAATATAGTCAGGACCCACTTTTGGTACATTTATAACACAAGCAACTTTAAAAATGCATTTTCAACTCAAGCATCTGTACAAATCAGTTTGATACACAAATAACATAATTATTTGCTAAATTCCAGCTAGCTATGCTTGCATATGTTACACAATCACTGCCCTGCTTTTCTTGGCATAGCTGGAAATACCTCACATCATCACAGCCTTGGTTCTCTGATGCAGACTTGGCCCTACCACCTTCTTCCTAAAATCATTCTGCAATTCTTTTTAATCTCCTCAGAGGCATTTCCAATCAAATATTTCTCTGTTGCTCGAAATCAAATTCCCAAGTACTTAATATATTGAATGTTTGGTAGTTAGGTATATTTCCATCTCAGAAAGGGCCAAAGTTCATAATTAAACAAAATGGCAAGTATATTGTTTTTATTGATCTTATTACCTGAAAAAGTCACAAACCCATTCAAATGTTCCAAGGGACAAAGGATAACCTCAGTAAACTGGGTTGTGTAAATCAATATCATCAGCAGAATATGACATTTTCACTTCCTCTTGCCTTATATTATAACCATGTAACCCAGATTGCATAGTCTTCACTGCTACACTGTTAAATAAAGAGCAAACAGGAGAAGCAATCATAGGTGTCTTTGTCTAATCCACTTACATTAAGAAAATGACATTGAAAAGCTAGCATACATTTCCACCTTTGTTTTACACCATACAGAAATAGTTTAAACAAACACATTCCTACTTAAAAACACACCCCAACAAAACCTTCATCATATAGTAACACTCTTCTATAACACATTCCTTCTAGGAATCTAAAATTATAATCACTAGTGAATTACTCTCTCCTTGGACTTTTTGCATTAGTATTCACATTTTTATTCATTTACTTTTTTTAAGTTAACCCACTATAAAATACTGACACTGATCATTTTGTATGAACTGTTTTGCAAACCATGCCAAATATATTCTGCTACTCATGATTTTGTATTGGGTCTGTTTGAGAAAGACAGACAAGAATGCTTGACACTTTCTCTTTATATTCCAGCACTTATTTTAACAACTCGATCAGACATGTGGCAAATCTATCTGTTCTCACTACCTGTAAAGCAAATGGGATTCCAACAGCATCCAGTGTTTTTCCAGCCAGCCTATCTCTTCCATACTCTATGTATCTTTTCATCTGTCAGTGGGCTAATGTTTCCCACTTTTTCAGTCACATTTGGTAAATTAACTCCAGAAGATGACATCTTACAGGCCTTCTATATTCTGCCCTAAATAAACTATTCTGTAATAACTGAAAAGAAGAGGACAGGATCGGTTAACAGGCTACTATGTGCAGTGCATGGTTTGATTCCCTTAGCCTTCATTTGTTTGGTGGGGTTGGCATAATGGCTAGGGTACAGGGATTGATTCTGATCTCTGGTTTTTGGCTAGGCTTGTAACAGTCTACAGACTGATAGCCTAGACTTTTATCTATGACCAGATCTCCTATCATAACAAGCTTGTTATATGTTCAAGAAATAGATGTCAACAAATTCAGTTAGCAAACTGCCCAAGACTCAATAAAAGTATTATATCCCATAGGAAAGCACAGTGTAAGCAATGCCCCGTAAAACAAGTGGAACCTCAGTTTCCTTAGTTTGTACTTTCTAAGGAACACAATTGGCCTTGTTTTTTTTTTTTTTTTTTTGCAAACAGTAGTCATTTTCAAAAAATGTGCTTCCCACCTTATATATTTCTTTGGATCTCCAATGTGATGTGAACATTTGATCCTCAATGTTGAAGTCTCAGAATGAAACAAGCTATGCACATTACAGCTAGCTGCAGTCCTTGAAACTAGCACAAACATATTAAGAACCTTGTATATATTTAATTGACACTAAAGCACACAAATCCAAGACATGGACTTTTACTGCCTTCAAGTAACACTAGCCAAACCTTCCATCTTTTCCAGTATACTATGTATTCTTCCAAGCCATGTCTTCTTGAACTATATGGCTGTCCATCAGCTATTCCAGTTGCATCATATTCAAAATGTACTTTACTTTTGCATCAGTGTTTCTTTTATGTATGTATGTATGTATGTATGTATGTATGTATGTATTCATTTATTTATTTATTTGTAGTCACTCCATTGCTTCTACTCTTGGAATTTAGGCCCCAGTCATATCATTGTTGTGATAATTAACTACTCCAGTATAATTTTCTAGTTTTTACTCACTTGCTCAGTTGCAGGCATCAGCTGTTTCACATGAAACTCTGTCTGCAGCCAAAATAATATCTGCTTCTTGTAAATTCTAAACATTTACTACTGACTTAGCATCATCTAACATGTGGCCCACCACTATATTCAACTTCATCACCTTGTTTCCTGACTCTTGATCTTCCACCTGAATTCAGGTCTCCTTGGCCATACTCACTGCATTATTCCTCTATGTCAACAGTGAAGACACTCACTTGTAATACAGCCATTCCCAAATGTCTGCAAACCCACTTTCAAAACTGCAAAATTAAAGGCTTTTATCTTTTAAGACGAAGAACAAGTACTTTCTTTAAACACTCAAAATACCCCACAATAAGCCCATTTATTCACCCGATAATAGTTTCATACAGCCATCCACAAATGAGATAATACTTTTAAAGAACTGCAGTTCCCAATGTCCTCCTACTGATAATCAATTTAGACAATCCTCTCTGTTCCCTCATATACAAGGTCAGTTACCAAGAGGACAACAGGGAGAGCAGGTGAGGTAGTCAGCACTACCGCTGTGTTCATTTTTCAACCTTATCCTTCTCTGACAACCCTCCCCATTTACATTTGGGATTGTGTCCTTACACTATGCCTATTCCCTTAACTAAATGCACCTTCTAGTCCAATATTATCATGAGCATGTAATATAATCAATCTCCCACAGCATGATATCAATTTTAAAGATAAAACTGTCCCTACCTTTCTTGCAGCAACTTTTTCTATAGTGTGCGTCAGTTTAGCAACGACCTCCAGTGAACTGCAGCCCCATTTTGTTTTATGGTGCTAATTGATGGTTTGTTATCAGTTGTGGAATATCTTTCTCCAATTTACTTGTAAAAAACTTTGCAAATTTTGGTGGAGGTACTTATTAGATATTTGGAATGACCAGGGACTTTTCCTGACCTGCTAGCCATCCAGTTCAGTAGGTCCACTGTTATTGCTTCTAACCAAGTTGGGAGAGTGTTCATGCTTTCTAGAATACTACTGAAGGTCTTCTCCAGCTCATCAGCCATCTGCCCTCCAATGCACATATAAACATGTGCAGGAAAAGCATACACCCTACAAGCCTTGCACCTATTGTTGTTCGTCATGTTCTTTATTCAACTTGATACAGTTCTTTTTTCCATCTAACACCTCTCAAACCATTACCTACCTTCTCTCCTAGTACTATATTTTGTGTCTCCCCAAGCTTTCTATTCCTTGTCTTGCCTCCTTTACCTTATACTTAATTTTTTCACACTGCACACACCTGACTAGAAATCTGCTAATATTCTCAGAATATCATAATTTCAGCCATACTATCACCTTTCTTTCTTATTTATTTATTTATTATTTATTGCAGTTTGATTACCGGGGAAGTCCACTGGACATGGAGCCCGTTTTCAATGGAGACCCGGGGAGAAAAGCTCCAACAGGAAACGGCAGTTAAAATTGTTAATACAATTACATACAATTACATAAAAACAATATAAAAGTTACATACATATTCAGAGACAGCTTCATTGGAAATAACAGTTATCAGCAGAGAATAAGTCTCAACAGTTTCAAATGCTTATGGAGGAAGATACTGGCTAATGCAAAATAAGATTAGGAGATTGATGATTAGTAATCTGAGGTGAGGATTTAGTAGAGGTAAAGTAAGGTAAAGGGGGTTAGCCTGGAGAGAGGTGGCAGGATAAAGTGGGAGGAATGGGCTGAAGAGAGCAATTGCATTTCCTTTTTTGATAGAGATCAGAATGTAGGTGTTTTTTGAAGTTGTTGAGGTCGGTACAGGATCTTAGAGTTGAGGGCAAGGCATTCCATTTTTTGGCTATAGTAAAGAATGAGAGCAGTTTACCTGCGGTGCACTTTGGTTTTTGAATGGAGATTAGATTTTGGTGGGAAGATCTAAGTGGTCTAGGAGGGAGTAAGGTTGTAGAATATTAGAGAGAGCAGGGCAGTTGGTAGGGTGGAGCAGTAATTTGTGGGCAATTGTGATTTGGAGAAAGTCAAGGTGGTTGGGGAGTTCGAGCCAGTTTAGGGAGTGGAGGGAGGAGCAGTGATGTGAGGAGGATTTGGCATTGGTGGCAAATATGGAGATTTTGTTGTAGCATTGTTCCAGTTTGGAGGTAAGTGAGGAAGATAAGTTTGTGAGGATGGGAGCGCCATACAGAAGGGAGGGAAGAAGGAAGGAAGAGGCAAGGGTAAGTCTGGTGTGAGGAGAGAGGAAGTGGTTGTTTCTGTAAAGTAGGCCAAGTTTTATGTGTGTTTTTTTGATGTTTAGCTGGATATGGTTATGAAATTTTAGTTGGTCATCAATGGTAACGCCGAGAAGCTTGGTAGAGGGTACAATTTCAGTGTTGGAGTTGTTAAGGCTGGTAATTTGAAATGAGTCCTTATCTAGAGAGGAGGATTTGGTAGGAGAGGAGAGGATGATCTTGGCTTTGTTTGCATTTAGGGCAAGATGATTTTGGTGCATCCAGTTTTCAGTGGTAGAGAAGGCATTCTGTGTTAGGGTTTTGAGTTCAGTTAGATTGGGGGCACAGCAGAATAAAGTGGAATCGTCCGCGTATTGCACAGTTTTGGTGTTAGGGATGGCTTTGTGGAAGTCGTTAATAAAGATGTTAAATAGTAGAGGGCCGAGTATGGAGCCTTGGGGTACTCCTGTGGAGGCAGGAAGGAAGGAAGAGGTCGCTTGGCCCCACTTCACAGCTTGGGACCTGTTAGAAAGGAAGCTAGAGAACCAAGATAGGGATTTCTGACAGAGGCTGAGATTAGAGAGGTGGTTTAGAAGGTGTGAATGAGAGATAGTGTCAAAGGCTTTGGATAGATCTAGAAGAACAGAGGAGACTATATTACTGGAATCACGTGCAGAGTTGATAGAATGCAAGAAAGATAGAAGGGCAGTGGTAGTGCTGTGTCCAGGGCGGAAGCCGTGTTGTGTAGGAGAGAGAAGTTGGTGTTTGGTAAGGAATGGCAAGAGCTTAAGGTGTATACATTTTTCAAGTATTTTGGAGATAGGGGAGATGATTGCTATGGGGCGGTAGTTGGAGACATTAAATTTTTTGCCTCCTTTATGGAGAGGCAAAATGAAGGCAGAGCGCCATAGTTTGGGTACGTAGGATTCGAGTAGGGACCTATTAATAAGGATAGAGACAGGTATGGCAATAGTGTCAGAATATATTTTTAGGAAGGAGGATGGAATGCTGTCAGGGGCATTAGAACAAGGCTTTAGTTTGTGGAGCAGTTTCCTTATTGTGTTGGTGGATACTGGTTTGAGTTCGAAAAAGGGGGCAGGAGATAAGTGAAGTGATGATTGAGCAGGGAGGGGAGAAGGGTTGTTGCTGGTGAAAGTTTTGGTAAGTTCTGTGATAGTGGAGGTGAAAAATGAATTGAAGAGGGAGGCTATTTCAAAGTCAGATTTCCTGGTGTCAGGGGAGGGATTGTTTTTTGTACCTGGTTTAAGGAGGGAATTTTTGGAGTTCCAGAATTGTTTGGGATTTCTTACATGGTTTTCTTGTAGTTTGGAATAGTAAGATTTTTTTATCTTTAATGACTTGTTTTTTGACTAAGTTTCTTAACTGCTTATATTTAAGGAAGGTTTCTGGTTGCTTGAGTTTAAGGTGGGTTTTCCAAGTTTTATCTCTTTGTCACATAAGCTTTTTTGTGTCATTAGAGAGCCAGGGGGAGCTATATGTTTTGACTCTTTTTGTTCTAATAGGGGCGTGGGAGTTAAGGACAGTTAAGAATGCAGAGTTAAAGAAGTCAACAGCTTCGCCTAAAGGTAGGGTTTTTAGGGGGTTCCAGTATCTTACAGTATTAGGACTTTCCTCTGACACCTTCATGATATTTTCTTCACAACAGCATAAAACTTTTTCTTCAAGCACATACATGATCTGTCTAATAGTACTATGCTTTTGTGTGATTTTTTTGTAAGGAAGGACAATATTATTATCTGTATATGCATACATTTCTGGGTGATGTGTTGAAAGGGTCATACCTGGGAATATCTGATAATCAAATGAATGTAATTGCATTTAAACAAAACACAAATCAACCAACACATACATCTTTGTTTAATGGATGCAGTATTCCTGCCATTTGTAGAAGTTTAATAATGCTTTATGGACTGATAATAACTTTCAGTTGTCCCATACAAGTACAGGTGTTTAAAAGGACCTAACTTCAATGTTAGACTTTGCTACAAACCTTCATTTAGAGAACAAACACTTCCAGGGTTATATTCTACATCACATTATTTAGCACTGCCTGATTTCACTTTTTTATAGTTGCTTACTAAAGAGGTTTAATTTGCCATTAGCAATGTCTGAGCATGTTAGCTGTACCAGAAATAAATATTTCAGCATGGTTTCTTGTGAGTGTGCTGTAACTTGCCCTTGTTTCTGAACAGCAAGATAATGATTTCCTGACTAATATAGATCTGTCAGCTTTATATATAGCTATCCCAAAGTATTTTATGCCGCTGGATTTGCTGTCATAGATTGATTTCCTCACAGTGCGAAAAGTGTACACCTTGATAGTTGTCAGAGTTTTGACAGTAAATGCCGATAGGGCACTATTGAAAGCAATATCTTCTGTGCAATGCATTCTGCTCCTGTTACCAGTGGCGTATGACAAGGCAGAAGCACAAAAGAAAAATGAAATAATTCCAGCTCTTAGCTTGACTAGAAGCATTGTGCTGTGCTTTATATATGACATAAAAGTAAAAAGCCTCTATTTCATTAAAATTTGTTCTTTCACATGGAACATAATGTTACAGTTACAGGATTTCTCTAGTACATGTTTATCCCATGGTAATTGTTCACATTGCCATATACCAGCAGACATGTCAGCATGCAAATATCTAACCTATCAAGAAGGCAGACATATTATCTGCTTCAACATTTTACCTAAGGAATGCAGGTACTACTGCATTGACTGAAATACTTCTACTGTTATTAACCATTTATAAACAATTGATCTTACATTTTCATTGAAATTATAAAATGGCAATGCAAATTCATTTTTTACTTATTTTTATTAAGCAATACTTTATTTGAAACAACATGAAAATGACGGTGAAACCAGAGACATCAACTTTCAAAACACTGTCTATAAAGGCAATAATAATTAAATGTTTCCCCAAACCCACCTCAGATTTATCATTATTACAATATTATCTTTTTACTTTACTCAGCACTAAAATATCACATAAACAGAGGTACTTATAAGACCAATGAAAATAACACTACATAAAGAAAGCTGACATGCAAAAACTGCCAACAATGAATAAACATGATCCAAACTAGTTTTATTTCAATGTTTTCACTACGGATATGGCTATCTCCCTGCAAACTTACCTTCTACTTATATGTATCCAATCCCTTTCCTGTTGAATCCTTAATAACCAGAAGCATGGTCCACTATGTCTAAGATATGGACCCTACAACCCATGGCTGTAGCATCATATAACACCTGCCGGAGTAGTTGTAAAGCTGGGTACCCATTTACAAGGTGAAAATAGTTTGCATTTTCTTTCTCATACCTCCAACACCTTAGTGACTGTTTTTTGCCCCTTTTTCAATAGTTTGAAAATGATACAAGCCTTGAAATGTAAATACCCAGCATTGATATCACATTGAATGTCACTCATGTCTTTCTGCCATTTTTCCTCATTTGCTGCGATTTTCAATCATGCCTCCCATTTCCTTTATTTTCTGCTTGTAAACTAGGTATAAATTTGACGTAATTTAGTCTTCTTCCTTTTCTGAGACTCTAGCAGTGATACAGGTTCCTTCTTTTTCAAAACGTGTCCATTTTTAGCCCTATTGCTACCATACTGCTTCCTAATAAGAGATGGTAACTTGAGGTATTGCCTCCATTTTATAGGCACCTCTTTCCAAAGAGAAATACAATCCATATCCTTCAAACCTGCTACATTTATGATATCAGCTTCTGAGGCAAGAGCTTTGACCTGTGCTAGCAAACTTTGGTTGAACTATAACCTCTCCAAGAAGGGGCTATATCTGGAGTTTGTCTCCACTTCTTCTTTAATAATCCACCCATCCTCTAGTCCCCCTGGATTCCATAATTTATTATCCTCTCTACTTGTTCTTCTAGATTTCCCCACCCAAATGATTTCAAATGCAGCCCAGCGCCATAACGGTCTGACTTTGTACCTAGCTCTCAACATGTGCGAAGCTAATGACACACAGGCATAGGAGTCTATAATAGGGATACCTAAGCACCCCTCCCTTGTCCTTTGGTGACATTAAGTATTTTCCTGCTAAGTCTGTGTTCTTTTTCTCCTACACAATGTCCACCAATAGTTTCTGAAAAGTGCTACACTACCCTGTTTTCAGTAACTGAGGAAGATTTCTATGGGCTTTACAGGAAAAGCTTACCAAGGACTCTGCCACAACTTGCTGTGAGGGAAAGGCTAATTTGCTTTTGTTTTGTTGTATTTTGTATTGCTTTATTGTAGTCTTCCATTTTGTATACTGTAATTTGTTTTCTTTACACTTTGTTTTATTTGTATTCTGCTTTTAATTGCATATAAAAACTTGAAAAGACACTGCAGCTGAGTCACTTGTGAGTCGCACAGACATTTTAAACCACCCTCTCACCCTGATGCTGTTGTGTTCTTAAACTCAACTGTCTTTCTAGTTGCCTGACCCTTATATTAATTTGAGCACATATCTCCTCCCCTTTCCCCTTTCATTAGCTGTTGTGAGTATGCACGAAATGATCATTTTGTGAAATTACTTCCCTCCAACTATTTACATTTATTGGCCATCCCACTGTATTCCATAGAACCAGAATACAAAGTGCCCACCCCCTTTCAGTCTGTCTTGCTCTTTTTAAATTAGTGGCTCTCCAGTAGACAGCTAAAGCTTAAGTAAACCCCCCCTTCATATCTAATTCCATATTGTACACTGCAGTGCTTAGGGTATTAACACATTTTTTTCCATCTTCCCTTTAAAATCTACAACATCTATTGCAGAACTACCAATTATCAGAGAAACCATATTCTGTTTCACAGCAGTCATCTTGAGATTAGTGGTTTTGTTTTCTCCTGGTGAGAGAAGGAGCATGGGGCCATTATTTCCTGGAGATTACTGATCACGGAAAAGCCTAGTAACTGCTTTAGAGGTGACAGCTTGGAATCTGTGCTTATATTCTGCTCCTGGTGAGAGAAGGAATAGAGTGCATTGATTCCTGACTGTTTCTGGTCACAGTGAGTGTCTGTGCCTGATGTTCCTGATTGGTTTGGTTGCTATTCAAAGCATCTATCAAGAAAAGGCTACAGCAAGCCTACAGACTCGTCCATCATCTGGGACACGACTGTGCATCACCAAAGAGCCTGTGGCCTGCTTCTCATCTTGGGATCGGTGCTACTGTTTTACTTCTGGTGAGAGAAGCAGCAAAGGAACATTGTATCCCAGCAGAGTGAAGCTGTGGTGAGACCAGCACTAGTAGTAGCCAGGCAGTAGCCTTTCACATGACTACCTTCTTTTCATCATTCTTGACAAGCTAATTGTTTGTGTTCAGTAAGTATGGTTGGATTTGTTTCTCACTTCAGGATATCTGCCTAAATACTTCAATCTTAAATTTTCAGGTCTACTTATTAGCTTCCCCTCAAGTGTTGGGCATATAGCCAGAGACACCTTGAGAGACAATTTTCCTTTAAAAGCACGATTGAAATTTCACCAATACCTAGTTGCACACACGACAACTAGTTTGAACCGATAATCATTGTGCCTAGAGCTGCAAACTGGATACTCCTAACATTGCTTTATATTCTCACTCCAACGGTCTAATCAATAAAAAAACAGTCTGTTGCCATGGATATGAACTTTCACACTATCTCCGTTACCATCTTGATGACTATGGGCATCCTAAGGCAAAGCAAAAATTGCCTCATGTTTACTGACAGCCACTTAATTCTCAAACAAACTGATATGGTATGTGAGAAATGTATTTGCACAATGTCAGTGGAGGCAAAGCTCTCACATAAAAGTACTCCAAAAGTCAGTAAGGTTGTCAGTAGTACAAAGGTTTCATCCATCACACAGAATTCAAAGCACACATACAGACTCACATATGCTGAGGCTCTTAAATGTAACCTTCCCAAACCCCAAAGACCTGTTAGATGAACTACACATAACAAATTCCCTCAGCAGCCCTGAATGCACTCTTTCAAAACAACAACCACATCAATACATACAGCCACATCTTAAGGAGCCTCTTCTTCTAAACCCATAAGGCTAGCCACCACACAATCCGACATTCTGGTCTTTGGAGACTCCATTGTGAGACACACTGATGTCCCTCTCACCAGGCTGAGTAAGGAGAAAGTCATGGCCATTTGATTATCAGGGGCTAGGATCCACCACATTATGCATGCACTCAGGTCATTGGACTAAAAGTGCCAGTATGCCTCATAGTCCAAGTGGGTGTAAAGACATCATGGAGGTCTTGGTATTTGTGTTCCAGGCTGGTATGAGCCTTGCATTGAGCAGCATTTACTTTCTCCAAGGATGATGCTACAATATGAACCAAAGATGACTGACTTTAATAATTGGCTTAGTATCTGTTGTCATTCTAAGGGGTGCAATATTTGTCAGCATGGAAGGAGATGATCAACAGACCACGCTTCTTTTCCAGGGATGGTCTGCACCTCATCCCCTCCAGGCTTTTGAATATTAGCTAAAACATTGTCCTCCCCTATAGTGTCTTTTTAGGCAATGCCAAACAGAAGTAATTCCTACATAGCAAATATAAAGGTATTACTGCTCAATGCTAGGAGTCTAAACAAAAAAAACTCCACTCTCTACAAACTCTTTTCATCCTAGAGAATGTTGACGTCTGAGCAGCCACTGAGACATGGTTTAAAGCTGCGTAGAGCACACTGACAGTACAAGGTTATAATGCTTTCCACACAATTACACCAGCTACTACACAGACAGGGACTAAAGGTAGAGGTGTCTTGATTTACATAAAAAAATATATATACCTCAAGCCTGGTCAAACAGGACAATGCAGTTGAGCTCCATGTTCAAATTACCATAGGCAGAATCCAAAACCACTTCCTTGTAAGCTATAGCTCCCCCTGTATGATCCAGGAAAGATATACCATGTATTTAAACTTACTGGAAACACTCATCATCTGACCCAATACCAGATTCATGGGTGACTTTAATTATCCCACTATTAACTGGGAATAGTATGCAACACCAAATGTACAGGTACAGAGATTCCTGGATTTTGTAAATACTAAATCCATGGACCAAGTTTTCAATACACCAACCAGGGGTGACACAATACTGGATATGGTCCTCAGTAATATGGGACAGTGCAGCACACCCCTAGGGTAATGTCTTCCTAGGCAAGGTCAGACCACAAAATGGTCTCCTTTGAAGTAACAATAAAACCTGGACCCCAACTAACCCTGGAAGATTCAGGAACTACTCTAAGGCTAACTTCCTGCTATTAAGTGATGACCGGGAAAAATTTCAAGCCCCCATAAACATAAACCCTGAGAACACTGCTGTCTAAGAAGAACTGTTCTTAGAAACCCTATACAAGCATGTTATAGCTGGGGTCCCTATTAAATTGCCAAATGTTTCAAATTTCAAATGTCATATGGTCGACACCATATGATCGAACTTTGAAAAGTTTGAAGGTGAAAGGCAATGGCTCTATACGTGCAGAATGGGAAAATTTCCCTTTTCTGCACTGAAGTGCGGTCTCAGAGTTGGTATATTTAAGTAGGCGGGGTGTGGGTGGTGCAGGGGTCTTGTCCCCATGCGCAGAGCGTTAAGGTAAGTTTTTTTTTTTTTTTTACTTTTATTATATATTCGAGGTTTCAAATTTTGCTCATATGTTGTCGAACATATGTGGTTCGAAATTTTGAAGCTTTGAATATATAATATAGACCGTTATATCTGCACAGAGGTGTCTGTACCCACCAGGAAGAAGTACAGAACTAAATGAAAAAAACAAACCACCCTGGTGGAAAACAAAATCAATAGGATGTATAACAGAAGGAAGAAAATGAGGAGGTGCAGCACTCAGCAGGATAAAAGCACACTCATCAAAATTAACAGACAACTCAGAAGGCAAATAAAGTATATCAAAGTGAAATTTGAGGTAAATTTGGCCTCCCAGGCCAAGGACAACCACAAGACATTCTTTAGCTGTGTCTGCAACCTCAAAAGCAATACACAGTTCTGTGCAGAGCTCATTGTAAATGGAGCCACCTATAATAAGCCAGAAGATATAGCAAACCTAGTGTTCGACAAAATCAGCCCCAATTGTACACCTCTCTCTCCCTCTCAATCTTTCCTCAGGAAATACCATAAATATAACTCCCCCACTATCAATAGGGAACAGGTCCTTAATGCTCTCTCTAAGGCCAAGAACACTGCATCAGTGGGCCCAGATAATATCACAGGATGCCTTTTAAATAGCATGAAACATGACCTATCAGGTCCTCTAGAATTGCTGTTTAACTGCAGCCTCCATGAAGGCTTCAAGTCTCATGAATGGAGAATAGCAACATTCATCATTCTGCACAAAGGCGGGCCATCAACAGACCCTGCAAGCTACAGACCCATAAATCTCACTATTTGTATATGCAAAGCTATGGAAATAATTATCATGGAAATTGTCATTAATGATATAGTAAACCTTTAGACACTGGAACCAACGCAGTTTTTTTTCATCAAGGGCAGGCCATGACTATTCAGCCTGGTGGACTTCATTGAGAAGGTCAACAAATCAATGGATAAGGGTAAAATAGTTCACACTGCCTACCTTGATCTGACCAAATAAATTGACTCAATACCCCACTCAGGCATTGTTACCAATCTCAAGAGGCTAGGTACCATCCCATATGTCA